>NW_015640043.1:1029691-1057692 GCF_001515625.1 Sinocyclocheilus rhinocerous
AGGGGCGTAACATTTCCATCACACGCTTGAGGTATTCGGCCAATCACAATGCACTGGATAGCTGGCCAATCAGAGCACACCTCGCTTTTCAGACCGATGAGCTTTGTAAAAATCGATGCACTTCAGAAAGGCGGGGCATAGAGGAGCAACAATAATGTAAATTATGTGGAAAATAATGTGTTTTTTAAACCTTAAACCGCATAAACACATTGCATTACACCAAATACACAACATAATGTTCTTTTTAGCAACGTCATAAGACCCCTTTAAAGGTGGTTTTGAAGTCTGACTTTAGTTTCAGTTGTGATGTCAGTGTGTTTATAATAGGCTCTGATCCAAAGAGTAATCCAATGAAGTGCAAAGAGAATGAAAGAGAATGAAAATATTGGCACAAGAGTTCCTCCATGAGGCTTCAAAAGGGGACATTTTCTCTTTGCAGAAAGGTCTATCAAATGCAGCCTCATTGTAAATGGTTCAAATACTCCTTTGAAAGTCGTTTGAAAGTAATTTATGACTTCACATGATTAATTTTATAATATGAGTATCTTTCCACTTAAATAGTTAGTTCAAGTAGATAAGATTTTTTTTTTACGACTTACCAAATCAAGGTGCTTTTTATGCTTAAGTTGAATGTGTTCAAAGTACTGAATGTCACCAGAGACCAATTAACAGAGCACACAACCAACAACTCATGCCCAATGACATCAGCACAGCCCGTGTCGGTCGTCACAGGTCTTCAGAAAGAGCACAAAGACACAAAGTCATCTCCCAGAGAAGCCTGAGTGAGGACAGGACTGGGTTGAGAAGGCTGACTCATAGTTATTTATACCAATTTAGCTCTTCCTCCCTCGTCGGAATATCCTGATTGGACTGAAGTTGTGTGTCTGAAAGTCTGATGCTCTCAGGGAGAAAAACAACTGTATGTGTTCCTGCTATTACTCCCCAACAGATCTGATTATCAAGGGGTTACTTGTAGTACCTATAATACCTACAGCTATCACTGATAAACAAGTCACAAAAACATATCTGGCTGATAGCTGATGATTATTTCAATATTATGGTGGATAACAATAAAAATTTAAAACCAATCGTTGTAAGTATATTTAAGCGTCACAACATTATAACGTATAACATATCTTAAAAATTACATTTAACAGTGTTATTAAATTAGTGTTTTTAAAGATTAACTTTAAGTGAATGTTAGAAGACAGCAAAGGTAACCGAAATGTAAAAATAAATAAATAAATGAAATATGAGAACGATTATTGAACTCTAATATTATCCATGTATGTTGTCAGTTGTCATCGATCAGATATTTAACAAAAAATTTATGTAGGATGTACTCTGAACATATAATTATTATGTTTTATTCAATGTGTTACTTGCTGTTTCTCACATTTTTTTTTGCCATTATATTTCACAAAAAATTACAAAGAAACTCCAAGTAACAAGTAGAAAGACTGAAATGATTGGTAAAACATACTCCAAACTTGATTTACAACTTTTTTTTTTTTTTTACAGTGAACGAGAGCACACTATTGGAAGCAAACATTGGCCGTTTTACCTTTCTAGGGCATGTTTTGGTGTCTTCACCACACCGGCCCATAGTCATGCCTTTAACCCAGATAAAGGCAAAAGGCCTAATGGTCCCCCAGAGATAAAATGCCCTAGATATGCCTTCCGCCCCATTTCTGCCAGAGCAAGAATTCTCAATCAATGCTATTGAGAAACCAATTAATCACTTTTCTGGTTGGGTCAATAATTTTAATCTAATACGATTAGGAAAGGACCTTCTGGACAAGTGTCCAGGGGTTGTTTATCAATAAAACCAAGTAGGCTGTAGCTGCTTTTTGGGCTAATTTATTTTACTTTTCGGATAATCTAAATCCCCACTTGAGCCAGTACAAGGCACACAAAACTGATCCCAGACTTGCACATTTAGCCCACCAATACGTGACGCATTAACAGGTAGGGAACAGAGCGACCTGGGCGGACATGTCCATTAGGCTTCTATTCTAAGAATAGGATACACACACAAGTCCTGAATGAATAATGGAGAGGGCCCTCCAGGAATTAATCTCAATGCCGTCATCTGACCAGAAACCAACCTAATGATCACACACACTGAGCCAAAGAATGTCATGTGATTAATGACAAGCAGCTCCTCATCTTCATATATTTCAGCAGCACTCAACCATACAAATCCAATTCTGATATCAATTTCAATCTAACAAGTCAAATGTAGATGAAGATGCCAAACACATTTTTTGATATGTAATAGAATGACAGTCAAGTAGTCATTCAACTACCAATTAGCTGGTTATTGAGGTGGACTAGTAAATTGTATTTTTTTTTTAATTAGTTTATTTTATTTTTGGTGAAGATCTAAAGATAGCAATTCTTTGCCTTCAGTAATAAATTAAAAACAAACTTCCTTCCTTTTTTAAAATTCATATATTATACATTTCATGTAATTTTCAATAATGCATTGACCTAGAATAAAATATGCCATTTTCAGAAATCTGATAAACCTTATAACATATATGGCATATCAAACAATATATATGGTCTATTTAAATGGACTCACTAATCAAACAAACATGTAACAGGGTCATTTGTTTAGCATTTGTTGGAACTGGCTGTTCAGTACATTGGTGGGATTTCCGTGCTATCCAAATGTAACATTTGCTTACTAGCATGCTGCCCACGTCCAGATGGTAAGAGTTTGCAGTGCGGCCCAATAAGATCTGGATCACGCAAGTGTTTCCCAGAGATCCTGTGTACATATGAGCTGCTTCCCATGTTCTGTTCTTATATAAACACTCCATTCCATTTTGTTTTGTTGTTGCCTGGTGTGAACACTTCTGAACCAACAGCTCTACATCCTTAAAAAAAATTCACATTTTCAGAAGCACATCATAAAATAATTAAAATAATAGTCTTTTCTGGGCTGAATACATTGGTTTTGGGCAAGGACAACGTGCGAGGCATCTGTGAAATCTGAATAAACACCTTGCATTTGTTTTGGGAGCTCAATGAAGAAAGAAACAGCTTCACTTTAGCAAAAAATAAAAACAAACATGTCTGTTTTGTGCTGTTATTTTTTTAAACCACCTGCCAATTTTAAATTACCTGTGTAGTAAAACTGCTACACACGACGAGAATGAAGTTTTAACAGCTGAAGTCGTCTCTCACGATGAATGTCCCTGTAGAAACCCGCTTGTCTCGTGGCCTGCAGAAATTCGCGCTTTTAAGAACGGCGGGAAACCCCCCAGTGATTTACTCATGCACGACCACTTTTGGCCAGCAGAGGGAGACATTTGTTTCAGTGAGAAACATTGTTGAACAGAATGTCTTCTGACACCGGGATTTTTCCCCAAGATGGAAATTGAATTTTCAAAACGAGCTAATATATCTTAAAATGTGCCTTTGCTAGACGTTTTTAGCACGAATATTTAATTTCTTTCTTGTTTGGTCAAAATTATGTCTTACCTTAACACTCAATAGGTTAACAACTGTCTTCAGATCATAAATCACATTAAATAGATTAAAATATGTATTAAATTTAAGAAAACAAACATAAATAAGCTATATTTATCTTAAAAACAAACATTTTTGTCAAAAAAAGATTTTCTGTCTGGACAACTGAAAATCAGTTCGAAATTATGTCTATTAATCCATGCATTCGTGTCAATGAATGCTACATTTTCTGCTATTTATAATATAGCCTACATTTGACATTATTTTTGTATCTACCGGTGTTTGAGTGAGAGGCTAAGACAAAAACACATTTTGTTAGAAAAAGCAAGAAGAAGGCCTATGCGATTGCACCCAAACGTAGGACAACGTCTACCCAGTCAGCAAATTTCCTTTGGCGCGGATCTGGCCCATATCAACAGCTAAAGTGTGGCCCAGATTAGTTTGTGTTCGCCGGTCCAAAACTGGTCCACATATTTTTAGCCAGAACTGAACCTAAACAGTGCCATAACCCAACCCAGAGTGAGCCAAATAATAAAAACAGATGTGGCTGATATATGGACCTTATGGCACTGTTTTGGTTCAGTTCTGGCTAAAAAGATGTGGACTAGTTTTGGGCCGGCAAACACGAACTAATCTGGGCCACACTTTAGCTGTTGATATGATCCAGATCTGCGACTGTGTCGCTCTCAGCGCTTCCGCTTGCAGCGGTCTGTCACGCCACATCAGAGCGTCAAAACGGCATTTATGGATTTAATTTCCTGATAAAATAATTTTAAGGACGAGACTTTGTTTCTTATCGAAAAGATCAAAACACAAACCTTACGATTACAGAATGTAATGTATAGTAATAATGTATAGTGAAGATTTATTCACGGCTATGAATTGAAACGGATTAAGTTCCGCACGTGCAGTGGTTAAAATGACACTGTATTTGTTCGGTACAATTTTCGGTACGAATAAGTGTACCATTACACCCCTAGAAAACATTTAAAACACCAAAACTGCACTTACCTGAATAAGAATGTGTCTGGGCAAAGGCTGTTGTTGTAAATAGGGAGCTTTTTCATCATCTTCTTCTTTTTTAACGGCGATTGAAAGAGGAAGCAGAGCGGGAAATAACGGATATATTTTCAAAATTTCAGTAATCTACCAATAGGAATAAGGGAAGACACAAAAGCAACCAAAAGCATTGTTGAATGGGCTGAGATGTAGTGATGGGAAGTTCGGTTCTTTTCCGCGAACCGGTTCTTTCGGACAGTTCGATTCAATAAACCGGTTGAAAAAAACGGTTCACCGGTTCTTTTACGCTCGACGTAATGACGTCATTGGCGATGACGTAATGGCGTCAAGTCTATCGCGGGCTTAACACATTCAAATATAAAGTCGGTAATCATAACATCAGTCAATTAAAACATTATAATCTGATACGTTTCTTACAATTTGGATTTTTGTATTTAAAGCATCAACACATATACAGGCAGTGATCTGAACTATCGAACCGAACAGTAATGACTGTCACAGCACAGCAGCACCGCCCGCCTCTGGGTACCTCTGAACAAAATTATGAAACATAATGAGATTTATAAATAAACCTGTTCATTTTTGCCCTAGTGCTCGCTCATGCATCAGTGTAGTTAAATATGGAAGACAATGTCTAACCAGTAGGTGGCACTGTCATTACAATTATCACACTTCTGGTGTACTGATGTTTGGGTATGATCGTGACTTATGCCGAGTTCACACTGCACGATTTTCAAACTCGTCGGATCGCCGTTGTTTTCACACTGCGTGACTATCTGGGGTAGCATTCAGTTGCTGCTGTGTTCACATTGCACGATGGATCGGCGACAGGGGGTTGTCATGAATATATCATTTTAGTAATAACTGTCACATTCGCTGAGAGCTCAAATAGGCTATATTATATTTGTACAAGGCAATTTGACATTTGTTTATCTCGGTGGGTTAACATTGTACATCACACAGGTTAACATCATTTCACAGTTAGCAAGATTTGACTGTGTTTGAATGGAAATATAGGTATATCTGTATCTTTTAGGTAATTATAGCCGGTGTTTGACCTAGATCACATCTCAGGTCACATGTAAATGATTGGTGGAAATATGTACACGTTCTTATGTAAACAATAACTCATAGTTTTAGGATTATAATGGCCTGGGGCAAAAAAAAAAAAAGATATCATGTTATTTTCCACAGAATCCACCCTACAGTTTAAGCTTATGGCAACATTCCAGCAACTGCAATTCATCTTTTGTTTATAAGCAGTAACAGATATCAGTAACACCAGTACCTGTAAAAACTGATCCGAGGCCAGTTAATAGTTGCTCTGCAATGATTGTTTAAAACAGCACATTGGAAACAGATCTGCGATAAGATCGGGAGCTATCATCAGAATGACTGATTTCTCCCATAATTCAACAGAAATCGGATAAGTTGAAGGTCAAAACGCAGCTCAAAGTTTGTGGGAAAGTAACAGATTCGGCAGTTATTAGATGAAGAAAGACTTCTGTGGAAATGTATGCATGCGTACCAAAGGTGTTCTTAAAACTAGCCTCAAATATCATTGTCAAAATGTCTGAATGAATATAAAAGAACTCTTATGAAAACAAAAATGAAATGAAACACTTACAATGCAGAAATGCTCCACCCCAAAGCTCTTATCATATAAATGGGATAGTAAACTACTCTTTCAGTGATAACATGCCAGAAACATTTCTAAAGGCTCTGAATTACAGGCTATTCTTCAGGCAAGAACCCAATCAGTATATTCAATGAAAGAAAAGACACCAACCCAATAATGTGAGTCATTATTGATGTTAGTGACATTATGACATTGGCTGGGCATAATAGTACATTACCAGGACAAATTGGAAGGGATAACGAAGGATTTCTGAATATGTAGGGCAATGGTCTTAAATGGAACACTATTGGCACACTTGGCAAAGTTCAGCTCATTATTATGAGTGAAATGAGTGAAAATCCATTGTAACACGTTACAAAAACATTCATCACATAAATAGCGAGGCAAGAATAAAGAAACACTTGTTCAGTTTCTAGAATACACCTTTCTCTGTTCAGATTGATTAGGCAGGTGAGATAAAAACGGGTTCACTTCTTCCACCTGATACCTTTCACATTACCACTGGCCTACTTCTCTAATGGCAGGTTAGTTCAGGTCAAGTTTTACCTGCAGCTGAATCCAGCCTAACTGAACCCAAATAACACTGCGCTTGTGAAACGTGTGGACAAAATTCTTTTGCCAACAGACTGATTGTGACACAAAAGATCTGATTACAGTCAGACAATGAATGACAACCTAGTCAATTAACCCTATGTACAACACCAGTCAACCGTTTGGACAGATTTAACTGAATGTGTCACAGGATCTTAAAAATCTCTTGATATAAAAGATACTATTTAAAAAAAATGAAATGTTTGAAACTGTGCAGACAAACATACATTCTTTACCAAAAAAATTTATGCATATTATTATTATTATTAATCATATACTTAAAATATATTAATAAAGTATTTAATATTTAATATATTATTATATGAACATAAGGATATTAATATATTAAGTAACTACTATATTCTATAATTATTATTATTCTGTAACTATTGAAAGCATTATTCAAACATTAACAATTTATGAATCAAATATTTAATATTTGGTATATTTAATATTATTATTAACACAATTATTAATATAATTATGAATATCTAGTCAGCACACAAGAACTCTGTCAATACTCTTTAAAAAGCATCCCAGGATGCACCTCGTGAAGATTTTATGAAATTCTTATTAAATTACAATTTCCTGACCTTATTAGTGGATCATAAATAACCAAACAAGAACATCAATAAATATATTAATCATTTATTACTTCTACTGTTTGTACAAAAGGGGCATTTTTTATTCTTAGTAAACTTTTTTCATTTCACATTAATTGAACAACACAAGTACAGTGTCATATCAAGAGTATAAAATAAATGGATAAAATTGATTTTTTTCCTTGAGGCACATTTTATGAATATTTTCCACTTCTGGTATAAATCTGGCAGATTTATACTGGTAAACAATACTGTGTAGTCCCCTAACACCAATCATGTGACTGATGCACAGGAAGTGATGTATTTGTACATTAACATGCATTGAACATAGTCCTGTTTATACACGTAAACAAATATATTTAAACACATGTATGTAATGTATAAATATGCACTGCAAAATGGTTTAAAATCAATTCAGGTTTAATACTCTAGCAGAAAGAACACTACTGAATTTCTAACAAAGTTTTAATGAAATTTGTATGAGAACGTTTGAGCCCTCTCATTTATAAGCCCATTGTACAGAATACATTCATTTGGAATACAACCTCTTCTGATGGTGGTATATGTGAAGCATACCAACAATCACATTCAGGCTCAAGGCACTGTATTACAAACAATTTGCATATGAGCACCTGTGATTTTCTTTAAAGGGGTCATATGATGCGATTTCAATTTTTCCTTTCTCTTTGGAGTGTTACAAGCTCTTGGTGCATAAAGAAGATCTGTAAAGTTGCAAAGACTAAAGTCTCAAATCCAAAGAGATATTCTTTATAAAAGTTAAGAGTCAACCACGCCTACCTAAAACGGCTCGTTCTAACACACCCCACATGTCTACGTCACGATGTGAGAAGATTTGCATAACGCCGCCCAAACGTTCACGCAAAGAAAGAAGGCGTAACTTAAAAATATTTGGCTGCACAACTGTTGATAATTCTAATAATAAATCAGCATATTAGAATGATTTACACCAAATACACAATGTTCTTTTTAGCAACATCATATGACCCCTTTAAACTTTTGACCAATAGGTGGCACCGTCCTGAAACGTCTCAAGTACCACAATGTCCCAATGACAGTTTCATTTCACAATTCAACAGCATTGCCAAAAAAACAAAACAAAAAAAAAACATCTGCCCCTATTTCAAAAAACACATTTTTGAAATCAAAATGAATGTCATCTGATACATTATTAATATCTTAAGAGCTTTACAAGTCATTGTCGACCCAGGCTTGATAAGTGACCAAATTTTAATACACTTAAGTGCAAACACATTGAGTATTACACTGTTTTAAACTGGATTTCAAATCCAGCCCATTTTACACTGACTTGCTTTGCCAAATGCAAACTTAAAAAGGTGAAGTAACACTAGCGAAATTTCAGCAAAATCTATTTCAAACCAAGCAGTTTTCTTTTGGGTTTCTGTTGGGTCATAGCGATGAATTCCCATGACCAACTTAAACCCGATGCAGAATCTGCATGAGGAAATCTCACCTGCATGCAAAATACTTGATCACGTTAGCAAATTTTCACAGGCAAAAAAAGTCCATTGTGAACTGTCATATATAAAGCTTGGCTGATACAAAAGTAATTTTCAAACCAAGCAGCTTTCTTACTTCGCATGAGAAACTAACCTGTTGCGAAATCTGCGTGGGAAAAACTTTCGCCAAACAACAGTAAATGTGATCGCACCTTGAGACAACAATCTGCGCAATAAAACAATACACAAAACTAACAAATATCATACAGAATAAATGAAGTTGGCTATATCAGTCATGCACTTTTGAAAGGCAAATTAAATCTGAAGACATTTCAATAAAGAAAGCAAATGTTGTGGTACATATTAAGACTCAAGGCAAAGTGGCGCGAGTAACGGTAAACACACGTATTTTAACATGCAAACAAACTTTACATTCAAACCTGTAATATATCCAGTAAACTCTTCCTTATCCCATTATGTACATTAATACATTTATACCTGGCTTTAAAACCTGAACAAATGTTTTCTTTCTATATTTGCCACAATTGCACTTTTTGCATCATGTTTACAGATGTGCTGACAAATAATAATTGCATGTTTATGAAGACAAACAAGCCACATTCAGACCTCAACACACTTTCTAAAAGCAACTCAACTTGTGTGCATTTGGAAACGGCAAACCCGCTGCTGTTTCTCCTCAAAACCAGCATGCGGCTGGGATGTTTGTATTGTGGTAGGTCGGAGCAGCAGCAGGGAGTTTCAGGAAGTGCTACTTCTTTTCCTGGTTTGGGGTCTCCTCATGATCACCTCCTCCTCTTTATCGCTCTCACACTCTCTTTCGAACATGGCCACTGTTCGACCTACGTAGTCCATTTTGGGTTTGTCCTGTAAACGAAGATTTGAACGATCCCAACATGCCAGAATATGTGATCTTGGGTAAGACATCAGAAGCACTCGCATGGTTTAACTGCTCATGTTATTTCATGATTAGCCTTGAGACTGCTGGACGTACTAGAGTCAGACAGTTATCTTTCTTGCAAATGATTAATGGAGTATAATTGAGCAGGATTCATGAAATACCTGTGGTTTGGGGTGACCTTTCTTCATCATGCGAGTCAAGTGGTTGCAGAGGGCCACGATTCTGAAAGAAAGCTATTGGAGAGCAGGGAGAAAATTTAAATTCTGAACTTTTAGACTAAATGCAAAAAAGTTCAAAAGTTTGGGGACAGTAAGATTTTTTAATGTAATTTTTTGGAAGAAATGAACTTTTTTTTATTCAGCAAGGATGCATTGACAGTAAGGACATTTATAATGTTACAAAAAATGTTGTTCTTTTGAACTTTAACCAAAGAATCCTGAAAAATGGCACCGTTTCTATAAAAATATTAAGCAGCACAACGGTTTTTATCATTGATAATAATAGGAACTATTATTGAGCACCATTTTAGCATATTAGAATGATTTCTGAAGGATCATGCCACACTGAAAACTGGAGTAATGATGCTGAAAATTCAGCGTTGCATCACAGGAATAAAAAATATACGTAAAATATACTGGAATAGAAAATTTTTATTTTGAATTGTAATAATATTTCACAATGTTACTGTTTCTACAGTATTTGTGATGAAGTAAATACAGCCTTGGTGAGCATTAGAGCATAATGCTGAACCCTACAATGTTGTAAAATGTCTAAAAAAGCCTTAGCTATAAAATATCATTGCATCAGGCCACAGAGTCAGTATTCTTGTTCTTTGTGTCCAAAAATAACACTGAATGAGAAAAATAAAAAAGACCACTGCCCCACTCTCTACGTCCCAACAGGGTTGAACAGAAAGTGCAGGGAAACTTATTAAAATTATGTGTAAAAATGTATTGGGGACATACATAGCACCATTTCCATAACCATTTAGCACTTTGATGGCAAAGCAATGAGTCCTACCTGCCATCTCCTCCGGGCATATTGTCTCCTGAAGTTCTCAATGTTCACCACAGATTGTCGTCGCACCAGGGCTTGTCTGGGGTTTACAGGCTAAAGGAAAAACAATCACATTGTCATAACTGTTCAATATAAGTAATATAAGTGACGCCTTAGCACATAATTTCACAAGTTCCATGAAACACACCCCTAAGTGACTGAGTACACTTCATCTCTCTCTTTCCCACAATGCACCAAAGCCAGCTGCAAGACTAATAATCAGTGTGAGGTATGTACTGTAATCATCAGTCCAGTGCTTTATTCAGTAGGGAAAGAAATAACATCACTGTTTACGTCAATGCTGGCATGACATGCTGGAGAAAACGTCCAAGTGCTGAAGTTCACAAATCAATACACCTGTCACAAATGACTTTCTAATATAAATTAAAGTATAAAGTAATAGGAATATACACTAAATTACATATGCAAGAAAGAAAAAACAGGCAATGGGCATGTAGTGCTTTAGGTACATTCACAAATAAATTGGAGAACTTTTAAAATATAGAAAAACAAAAAGAAAGAAAGAAAGGCCAAAATCATATTTATGGCATCTGTAAACAAAAGGAAAACAACCCATGCATACAGATGGAATGAAATCATGAAGGCTGACATCATTTCAACTTTTTACTATTACTGTTAAAAGAAAGAATGTTTTATAGATGTTTGGTCAGTATTTGACCTTAAATTAAAGAAATCTTAAATAATACTGACAAGAACAACCACACTGATGAAAATGTGAATTCAAAAGTATGTTGTTGACTGCTGTAAAGCACCAGCATGTGCATGACAATTCAAGTATATACAAAACAAGTTACAAATAAACAACACAATTTTAAACTCTGACTTTTGCATGAAAACTCTTGATTTTGAGGTACTACAGTAAATTTAAATCCAAACATGTCTCAAAAGTGTCTCAAACTAATGTTTTGTTGAGATAATGATCTTTTAATATTAATTTAAGTCTTGGGATATAAACCTTATTAGCTTGGCTCATGAATATATTAATAAGGTAGCAATGTTTGTTACATTATTTTGACTTGCTGGTTGCACATTCATCCATTTCACTGTTTAATTTTCTGCTTTGTCTTAAAGCACACGTTTTTCTTTATTTATTTCTTGGGCTTGGGCAAGCTCACGAACTTCTTAAAGTGGACAAGACATGTTATCTACAGACATAATGGTTGCTACACCCTGGGGCAGAGACCTTTTAAACCTTTTATGAATATTAATTCAGTTGTAAAGGTCTTTAGAATGTAAAGGGATAGTTCACCCCAAAATTAAAATTCAGTCATCTTTTACTCCACGTCATGTCATTTTATACCTGCATGGCTTTCTTTCTTCTGTAGAACACAAAAGAAGATATTTTGAAGAATCTTTGTAACCAAACAGTTTTGGTAACCGGTAACCAATGTAAAAGAAAAAAAAACTGAGGGTGACATGAGGTTGAGTAAATGATAACAAATGAGAACAAAATATTCATTTTTCCTTTTATTATATTACTAATGCTTTTAAAATATTGCCCAAAATGTGGGGGAACAAACATTTTCAACATTTATTTTACAGTGGTTGCTACTCCATCAGCTACGCCTCTGACTACACATCCTGCAATGCTCCTAAACCCAATGTATTACAACTGCTGTCTAATCTCCACTAGCTAGACGCTGCTTGAGGACATAGTTCGCCACCACAGGCCCTGCTCAGCAGCTCCTTCAGGGCCTCGTTCACCTCGTTGTTCAGAGCTGAGATGGATCCCAACCCCAGGTTCCTAGCCTCTCCGTTTAGTGACCCCATAACCTCCTGCAATCATCTGAGTTCTGCGTACAGCTCCTGTCTGAGGGAGCTCAGGTGGGCTTCTCTAGTCAGGTAGCGACTGTCGATGCTGGCTAAGCTGGCGTCGGTTGTCCTCAAGTCTTCCTGGAGGCCTTTCCTCAACACCTCTGCTTTGCGAAACTCATAGCGCACCTGCGAGAGCTCCTGCCGAATACTTTCGCTTTCCTCTTTATACCAAGCTTCCTTCTCACAGTAGATGGAAAGAAGAGCCTCAACGTCGTCCTGAAGGGATTCACGCTTCTGAGCCACATTTTCGAGACCCATTTCCACCAACGAGATGTCCTCCAAGACACTGGCGAAACGCTCAAAGTTGACATAGGTGTTGTTGGGTGGCATGCTGGAGTGGGATTGAATGGTGTACTCTTTCAGGCGTTTGGTCTTCAGTTGCTGAGATTCCACTTTCATTTGCGCCTCTACGGTGGCGCTGTTGTCCTCCAGCCGTTCATGGGTCTTCGCATAGAGAAATTAGGGGGAAGAATGAGTGAGAAGCTAGTTCGATTTTTCACCAGGAAGACAAAGCACTCAACTCACACACACAGGTAAGCAGCAGATCCAGGCAGGAGGAAGTGGAGTTAATGCTGGTCTCGGGATGTTAGGATGAGGAGAACAGCATGATACACAATGGAATCAGTCGTCGATTAGAAGAATTCATCAACATGCGATTGCTTCCATGATAAAGACTTGCATGCATGCGTGCATCTAGTAGTTGGCCAACAAGGTAATACCAGGATTTGGTATTTGGATTTGGGATAGTTCACCCTTAAATTATATTTTGGTATCATTTACTCACCCTCTTTTTAGGGATGTTTCAACTGTTTTTTTCCCCATGAAATGAAAGTTATCAGGGTCCAAGACAACATTGGACCCCACTGAGACACATCTTAAAATATATTTGTCTGTGTTCCACAGAAGAAATAAAGAAAGTCTTACAGGTTTGAAACATATGAGGGTGAGTAAATGATAACAATTTTCACTTTTGGGAAAACTTTGCATTTAATTGCACAATTCATGTAGAGTAGAGAGAGGCATATGAGACATTGCATGTTTACAGCAAGTTTTCCTGCCATATGTGTCTTAATGATGTGTGTAAAACCCGAGGTCATTCTGTACACAACAGCAGAGTAAAGTTCAACACTTGTGCATGTTATAATGGCAGTATGAAGCATTCATTTCACAAAAGCCACATAAAAGTAGATAAACTGTGCTTCCAACTGTGCATGTTTCTGACTTAATCCAAGTGGTTACCTTAATCCAGGGGTGGTTAAGTGCGTCTTGTATTTTAAGCCTCTTTCTGCAAAGAAAACAAACACAAAGCAAACTGAAGGTAAATGCAAAAAAAACAACAGAAAAAAGTAAAGGAAACAGAGAAACTAAGAGAAATGTGAGGTAGAAAATTTATTTGGACATATAGCAAGTCCACTCATGCCTTAATCTGTGAGACAACATCGTAGAGCATGACAGATATAGAACTGGCCTGAGACATCATTTAACATATTAAACTTGACAGTAATGAAAATTGCATGCTCATATTTGCCTAATAGTGTAAATTAAAAAGACTTTTTTAAAGGCCACTGGTTTCAGAATCCTATTTGGCTTATTAAAGTGCACACGTTAACACATTTCAGTTTTTGTTTGTTTTTTTGATGTGTGTGCTTATAAGAAAACTACTTAAAAATTGGATTTCCTGCAGTAAAAGAATCCCCCAAAAGGCCCTGAAGTTATGCTGAAGCCTTCACTGCTGAACCCTGATTTGACCTCTCACCTCGTATCTTTCACCAGCAGCTGTCTGATGAAGCATTTGGCCAGTTCACTGGTGCTGCCAAAGAACTCCTCATCAAATTCGAAGTTCACTGCTGAGATGTTTGCAAGAGTTTCCTGCTTGGAGTCACCCAGGAACGGCGATGCCCCGCTTAATCTGAAACAGAAAGACAAATACTTGACCTATGTAGAAGCACACTGAAATTCCTGTTAATTAATTCCTGAAACTGATCCGACAGTGGAATCAAAACATGTGCTCCCATAGTTCATACATTAGACCGCTGTTAAATGCCATAATTATGTTCATAATGGCGATGGGTGTAACAGTATGGGTGCCGCTGTCTGACGGCCCAAGGCTCAACCTGTCTTTCATTATTCACTTTAATGGTTTATTGCTATATTTATTTACCTTTAAAATTCTTAAAGAATATATGAGCATGTGAACTGTTAATTCCATATTTATTTAATTTCTGTCATTCATCTTTATTAATTTATCTGCCCATTTATTTAGTTAGTTTTTATTTAATTATACATATTTATTTATTTAATAATTCTTATTTATTTGTTTAATAATACTTAGATTTTTTTTGGAAAGAAATTAATACTTTTTATTCAGCAAAGACATTAAATTTACCAAAATGACAGCAAAGACTTTTACATTGTTACAAACTATTTCTATTTCAAATTAATTATTTGATTACATTTTAAATTACATTTCAAATAATTTACATTTTAAAATATATTATTTAAAAATCTAATGATAAATAATTATAAATTATAAATACAATAATTAGAAATTATTATTTATTAATTATAAAATTACTGTATTTGTGATCAAATGAATGCAACCTTGGTGAGCATAAGAAATATATTTCAAAAACATTTAAAAAATCTAACTGACCCAAACATTTTGAATGGTCCTGCCCCATGGCATTTTAAGCTATTTTTATAAATTATGTATTGTTTATTCTACTATATTAAAAATTTAGGTGATGTATATTTCAAATAAAGAAGTTAAGAGAGAAAATAATTTCAAATATACAAAATTATTGTCAGATTTATTAATCTAAACAAAAACGCTACAAACTGACCATAAACTGAGTATACTGGGTGCGATCAGATATTCATCTCATTAATAAAAAGTAACGTTACACCCACGTGAACATTATTAGGACTAATAAAAACGGCCTGATCATGTTCACATTGGTAATGGGTGTAACATTATGGGTGTTATTGTGTAATATGTAGACGACGCATTATGAGAACCTCTCATTCATTATTCACCAGTTTGCTTCATCAATATATTTGTGTCATGACAACTCTCGGAGGGATTAGCATGGTAATGTACATGACAATGTTAATGTATTTGGTCTTGGCGGAATAGATCTGCTACACTGCTGCTGCAGCAGAGCAAGTACAGAGACTTGCTACGACCAATACATCCACAACATGCTGCTGTGAGCATGTAAGAAATACTGCTGCTGCACATATAACACATATGAATAACCCCCATATAGCATATATGAATCCCCCCGTAGCAGATCTATACTGGTGGAGCTGGGGAAGGTGGAGGGTTTCTGAAGTGCGCTGCAAACTGCTACAGCAAACAAAAGCCAGGTATTTGAATATTGAGCAGTAAGCTCATTGGCTACCGATTCAGGAGAGAACCAATCAGCTGCCATGTGACAATGATGTCGCCAGGTCAGATTGAGCTAAACCTATCGGACTGCACCATCTAGAGCAGGGTTCCTCAATAGGTGGCCCTCGGGCCCGTGAGAGAAAAAAGTTTGGCCCGTGCTAATTTCAAATAATGTGGCATGAAAATTAAAATGCAGCATCAGAAAGCTACATTAACTTACATCGTGTCTACACCGGATGCGAGCGGCGCGGCGTGACACGACAAATCCCCGACAGTAAACTGCTGACTTGTTCTATTTATAATGTACTGACACAACGTTCAAATGATTTGCAATGCTTTGTCGCGTCCAGTGTAGATACGATGTGACAGCAAAAACATGGCGAGTGTGTAGAAAAGAAAAGTGGACAAGGAAAATAGATGATTCAAAGGTGAATGGACTGAACAGTTTTGAGTGAGTGACTGATACCATCTTTGTCATGGAATACACGTGTTGGTTCGCAGTGAGTTCACAGTTTTAACGTACAAGTTTGCTTTAATTTATTTTCAAGATCTGAGGTAAAATATCTATTGTTGCTTTCACTATGGCTATAAAGATAACGCAAAATAATATTCAAACTCACATTAGACACTTTGTTTCATGCCAGAACTCTGTATTTGTTTAGCATGTGACATGAATGTCTATGAATGTCTGGATGTCCTGTCAGAAAAGAAGGAATTCACATTCCTCCATTCGCACTCACAGGATGTATGTGATGACTCCGATGCTCCTGGAGGAAACAGAGGGGCAGAAGAGAGCACATGGTTAAGCCAAAGCCGAGTATTGACGCTTGCTGTATGTAAAGTACAAAGAGTGATGTGCTTAAGAGTTCTCACCACATGTCTGCCTCTAATCCCAGCGGCTCATAGTTGACTATCTCTGGAGCTGAAAATAAACCAGGTTTGAGGCATCAGCAACATTTCATTCAAAACAACAAATGTGGGATGTCCAAAGATGGAAGAGAATTTCAGCAGCATTCGACACATCAGTGCCTTTCCAGTAATATGAAAATGAATCACTTTGCGTTTTACATCATGAACTTTTGAACTTACCAACAAATTCTGGAGTCCCAAAAATGTTTTTGAACTCCACTCCGTCCTTGATCCTATGCGCCAAACCGAAGTCGATAAGTTTGATCCGCGGCAGGTGGACATTGTTATCCAGCAGCATGATATTTTCAGGCTGAAAACCAAATAAATTGCCAATTAAAACCATGAGCAGTCACCCAAACTATGTAAAAAAATAAGCAATTAAAATTTAATAAATTTACAGCCCATTTCCATTGACATTATGGGCGTCACTGTATGACGCCATTGAACCGGTCATTCGTTATTCACAATTCTTGTTTATTCCTACATTTGATTACCTTTATCATTCCAAATGATTATGTGAGTATGTGAACTTTTAATTTCATATTTATTTACTTATTTTTCTGATTCATAGTTTTCAATTATTTGCCTGATATTAAATTAAAATGTAATTTAATTTAATTTAATTTAATTTCCCCATGCATGGAATGTTTGATATTTTTATAATTGGATATTGTTTGTTTTATTTTATACATTTACATGATCTATTGTTCTAAAAAACTCAATTCTACATTCAAGTGGGAAAAACTTCAGTTCTATGACTGGAAGGAAAATGTAATTGATTGAAATGTGAAAAAGTGAAACTGAAATGTCTTGAGTTCACAAAACACATTGTAGCCTTGCAAACTGTTTTTGTATTGTTCATGACAATGAAAACAGCAATGGAGATACCATTTACCAATGGTAATGGAGCAATGGAGATGCCAAGCTTTCTATTTTTCAAGTCCATCTCAGTAAATGCTACTTGTCATATGTGTGTCTGGCTAATCAACGTTAACCTCCACCTCAGCAGTTTGCATGCTGATGAAGTGGCTGAAGGTTTCATGTAATTCTGAGGGATGTTGCGTGGGACTCAACACCTGTTATGTTCTCATATTAATGCCTCTACGTACCCAAGAGGTGAAAAGAGGCATCCAGCTGACTTCAAGTGTGAAGGAGGATGCTGTGTTCCCGTAGAAATTGTTCCATGTCTAGGCTGTACAAGTACAGATATTTGCCTCCTAGTCAAGTCAAGTCAAGTCAAGTCAAGTCAGGGGCCTGAAACCTGACTGAAATTCTTCATAGAGATCATTTTTTTGCAGGAAGGAGCGCAATTGTGCAGACACAACTTTTTCTAAAATTTTAGACATAAAAGGAAGATTTGAGATGGGTCTGTAATTTGCCAGTTCACTAGGATCTAGTTGTGGTTTCTTAATAAGAGGCTTAATAACCGCCAGCTTGAATGGTTTCAATGTGAAAAGAAAGGCGAGAAAACACCCTAAATATTTACTGGCTACTTGCAAAATCTCTGAATTTAGCTGATAGCTAAATTAGCTACTTTTTAGAAACAGTCCTTTTGTGAGCATGATATGGTGCATTTTGTCAAAACATCAGTAAACGTTGTTTTGATTAAGAAAGTTCTGCTATGCTAATATCTTTTTGAGTGTGAGACTTTGAGTATTATGCTAAGCTAAGATAAGCTAATCCAGTGAACTAATTAGTGGCTATATTAAATCTTTTTAAATTTTTAAACTTTTTATCTTATTAAATCTTTTAATGAAAAATTCTTTCATGAGCATGGAAGGACATGTTTTGTTTACATATCAGTTAGCATATGTTGTTTTGAACATGAGAGTGTTATGCTAAGCTAAGCTAATATCCAGTGACCTAATTAGCTGGCTACTTAGCTAAAATAACTCTTTTTATTAACAACTCTTTCGTAAGCACAGAATGACATGTTTTGTTCATATGTTGTTTTAAGCAAGAGGGGGAGTTATGCAAGACATTTTTTAGAGCGTTTGCTCATCTGCAATACATTTCCTATCAGATGTCAGATAGACGTTTAGAAGATGTCTTTAAGATGTTTATGATTTAGAATGTATTTAAAACTGAAATCTTAAAGATGTCTATCAGTTGTTCGTACATAGCAGATGCTTTCCAGATGAAGCGATCTTTAACAGGATTTTTATGAATGTTCATTGAAGCAATATAGTTATGAAAGTAATATATTTGAGTGCCTTTGGGAGAAAAGGCCATTTGCTTCTCACATTTAAGGCACTTCACAACCTTGCTCCACCATATCTTACTGACCTTCTCCGCATCTATACTCCTTCTCGCACTCTCAGATCTTCACAATCGATCTCTCGTGGCTATACGTTTAAGCACCATGGGAGCAAGAACTTTTAGTTTAGTTTTATTATTATTACTTAGAAAAACAGGATGGAGATTATCGCAGAGAACAGCGTGGGTGACATGTCTCATCATGTGCCGCTGATAATCTTGTGTTAGAATGTCTGGACCTGGGCCAGCCAGGATGAAAAGCACGTGTGGATGGGGTATGTACGCTCTCAGCCCATGCTGGGACGGTGTTCGACACAGTGATTAGTTAGAGCTGTCATTAGCAGAGGAAGCTGTTTATGAGCTGAAAAGACTGAAAGGAAGGAATTTCCAGACAGTTGACAGAAACGGGGTCATATATGCATTCCCAAGAAACAGTACAATGGCAGGTCTTAGAAAAGTGAATAGCTATTTTGTCAAGCAAAGTTTCAGGTGTTGCCATGCAACAGGCCCGATTGTTCTTCAGAAAAGGCCAGTTCACCTCTGCTTGAGGAAGAGCTACACTGTTGCCATGGCAACCATTATAGCTGTGTCCCGCCTTCACAAACAAATGATTTATAGGAAGCTATACGACTGACTCCAGATCACTTAGACAAGCGTGGACAAAACTTGTTTTGTACCTTCAGGTCAAAATGTGCGATTTTCTTGGAGTGCAGGTACTGAACTCCGTTGAGGATCTGTTTGATGAATTCGGTGGCTTCCTCTTCACTCAGCGACTCCTTCTGAGCCAGGAAGTCGAAGAGCTCGCCTCCTGAAACACTAAAAAATGACATTTCCAATGGTTAGAAGTGGGTTACCTGTCTAACACACAAACCAACAGACATATTCAAAGATGCATCCTCAAATAAGTCTTGCACTCGTAAGAAGCTGACTTAAATCGGTTATAATAATTTGAGGTCATAATAAAGCATTAGATTTCTTAAATTTTTTTTTTGATAAATAAACAAATACTTATCTATTTAATATTTATCTGATTAATAAATATCTGATTTACTTATTTACCTGATTAATTCATTTAGCTGGTTATATATATAGTATATATTGACTTAATTATTAATTTGTCTATATATTAATTAATTTATTTATTCCATCCACCCCTGTGGAATCTTTGCTATTTTTAGAATTGGACATCATTTGTATACTGTAATGTAATTATTTGAATATTTCTAATAATAATTTCTAATAAAGTTCTTTCTCTAAACTTTCTCTAAAATCTTTAGTCTAAACAAAAATGCTCTCCTGACAGGTTGTATCCAGTGCACTCAGTTTATCTCACATATACAGAGATGTTCATCTCAATAAAATGAGACTAGTAAACTTCCTCTGTGACATTTAACCACAGCAGCACTTAAAACGACTTAGTATAGCTCTTTTTATCATTAACATCAAACCACTTTATCGGAGCTCTGCAGAAATCTCTTTCCCATACACTCACAGACATTTCAGTACAGTCACATATCAGCTCAGCTGAACAAGTACACTATGTCTCCTTTTTGTAGCCCGAGTATTTGATCCAGAAAGATCACTTAAAATGCAGAGCAGCTGACAGTCACAGCCAGTCCATTCAGTCACAGTTCTGATTGGATTCAGGCCACAATTAGTCCTAATTGAGCTTCTATGCTCCCATGCACAAATTACAGGCAGGGTAAACCTGAGCCGGGCCTCCCAGCAACTCTAGAGCACTGACATTTACTACAGCTTCCCCTACACATTCAGAGAATGAAAAACACACAGGCCTCCAGACCACCAGATACAAATACACACATTCACACATTCACACAGACACAGTGTGTGGCAGATTGTTCACTTTAAAATGATGCAAGGGAACAGTCAACAACACATACTGCGTACTGGCAAAGATTATATTTTTGAGCAACAATATGCCTAACCCTAACATATTACCACATAATTTGTGCATACCAGTGTTACCATCTTGCTAAATTTATATAACTTATAAATTATATTTGATTTAATTAATTTATATTACTTATACATTGTATATGAATTAATATTATATATTATGTATTGTATAATTATATAACACATTTGATATGTATGTGTGTGTGTATATATATATATATATATATATAGTAGGTAGTACTGGGACATACTACCATGTAATTTGCATATGTAAGTGTTATCATCTAGCATGTATTATCATTTTTTAATTTATAAATTATTTTTTATATAATATTATTATATATTCTTTAATTATATATTTTAATACATTCTGGATGTGCTATTATATAATTTTATATTATAATAATTATTAATACAATTTAAATATATATCAGGTATTGGCACATACTACTAAATAATTGCATATGCTAGTGTGACCATCTGAAAAATGTATTATCATCATTAGGTATATTATAATACCTTTTAAATGTATTATTGTTATTCTTATTTAAAACATACACCATAATTACCAATAATATAATCATTTATAACCATTATATTTAAATCCATTATAACTTCAATTTAAGGTTTATGCATTTAAAAATGGTTAGTGTAGATTTAACTCCTCCTTTTCCATAGCACAAGAGGTCAAGGTAAATATTAGCCATAAAAGTATGCACTGATGAAAATCCAGTGGAAGTAATATGCCATCTTGGCACCTTTGGCATAATATTTACAATGTACAATGATTTGGGATGCTCAAATCCTAATGCCACATACTAGTTAGGATGGAGAATATGTGAAATGGGATGCAGACTGCACTATGCAGCCAATTTTTTTGCCCACTAATGCACCTGACCCAATGAATCAGATGTTTGTTATGTTTAATGGTAGCTGAAGCAGCTATTATAGATCAGGACTAGATGGCGTTCTTTCGAGAAAGTCTTAAGAGACTGAAGTGGAGAACTACTGGTTCAAACAGCAGTGAGTAATACGAACTCTTGGATGAGGGCGGCAGGCATTAGTCAGCTAAAGAGAAATGTCATTTGAGGGCTGGCACTTGAAATGAAGCAGTGGCTCACATTGATTTAAAGGTACAACCTGGTTTGCTATAGTTTTAATGGATTTCCTACCACATTTCTGAAAATGGCCTTCAAATGCAGCTAATATTTTGACCGACTTTCATTTACATTAAGAAATCTTAAAGGTGCAGTAACAAAAACAGCTTTTTCTAGTTCTGGGTCAGAGATATGGAAGCTTGTTTCTGCCACTGAATAAAACATATCTCGCAATTCTGACTTTTTACTTGCACTTGCGAGTTTATATCTCTCACTTCTGACTTTTTCTCAGAATTGTGTGATATGAACTCGCAATTGTGAGTTATAATGTCAGAACTGTGAGATATAGCCTAAACTGCAATTGTAAGAAAACGTCAGAATTGTGAGCTGACCTTTTTCTTCAGAATTGTACTTTATAACTCGCAATTGCAAATTTATATTTCTTTATCCGCAATGTTGACTATTTCTGCCAATTGTGAATTTCTATTTTGCAATTTTGGCATTATAACTCACAATTGCAAGATTATATCTCACAATTTTGAGAAAAAAGTCAAAATTCCGAGTTTATATCTCACAATTCTATATTTACATATTTCTTAGATATATATTTATTTATATCTAGATACATTTCTCAGAACTGTGAGAAAAAAAAGTCAGAATTGTGAGATAAGTCGCTATTATCTTTGTTTTATTTTTTAATTCCGTGTTGGAAACAGGCTTCAGAGATAAAATGGAAGTGGTCATGTAAACTTAAATTAAATAGTTTTTTTTTACATAAAACCTTGAATTTGGTTTAGGGAAGCAGATAAAAAGGTTCAGGATATGGCCCCTATAGAGTGAGGACAACTGTGCGAGTGGGTAATTGTAGCTCTCCACAAACGGCGTGGGAGGACGTGTTCTCACTCACAGCTCCAGGATGAGCACCACGTCAGTGCGGTTCTCGTAAACGTCATGCAACGTGATGATGTTGGGATGCTGGAGCTCCTGTAGGATATCCACCTCTCTCTCGATCTCCTCTCGTCGAACGCCTCTCCGGCTCGCCCGACTCTGCCGCTTCTTAATGAACTTTGCAGCATATTCCACACCTGTACTCTTCTCCTTACAGCGCTTCACAATAGCAAACTGCCCACTGAGTAAAAAAGAGAGAGAGACAGAGAAAAACTTTCAGTTCTTCTGCCTAGTAAGCCAGATGATGAATGATCGGAGTAATCACATTTAACATTCATCTCCCCAGGATATGGTTAATAATCCAATAGTACAAAAAACTTCCACATCGTATCTGTCAGTTTTGTAGAATTTGTGGGATTAAAACATTTTATAGTTTCCTCAAAAAATGTGGTTGAGAAAATAATCGACTGCACAAGAATAAAACAAAACGAACATTCGTAACAATGTATAAACCATTAATTTATATAAAGTGACACTAGTGGATTTAGTTTCAGTAGAAGGGAGTGCTTTCTTTTTTTTCTCGCTTGAGCTCATTTAGATCTTTATACATGACGTAAATGTTATTGTAACAACAAAATGCATAAATTGTGAAGGGAGGCAGTGATTAAAATTGTATATGTAAATTTCATTTAGCAAATTATATATTTTTGCCTTTGATTCAAAATAATGACTACAATAAATATGAAAATTGTTTAAAAAAGCATACATCTGATTTTGATGTGACTTGGTTTTAATAAATAGCACATTAATATAAACATACAAAAATATTATAATATTGGTTTATTGTTAATAGTCCCAAGACTATGTCAAAATGGCCTTTTATAAACTGATCAAAAGTAAAGGCATTAATAATGTTAATGACATTTTTTTTCTCAAAGTTTTAGTAACAAAACATAAATAATTAAATTAAAAAGTAACAAAAAACATGTATACATTTTTATTTATTTATTTTTATTTATTTATTTAGTTGACAGGGACATTGTACATTAATAAAACATTCCTGTAAATGTACCAGAATTAGCCAAGGCTATTTTACATCCGTAGTCCCTGGACAAGATGTTACAAGTCACCCTAAAATAAAATGTAATTAAAAATACATACTAAAAAATGTTATAATTACATAGTTCAAATCATACAGTATTCTATTAAAAAACAATGGGATCAAATAAAGACAATGCAAACAAGATACAATCAATAATAGGATAGCTAGTAGAAAGGATAAATTAAAGTAGGGATGTACAGATACCGATTCATGATTCCAGATTCCAGTCCAAGATGAAAGTTTAAAAGGTTTTAAAGGGGGTCATACAATAGAAAAAAATACAACTGCTGTTTTAAAATAAAAAGTGTTCAATTTATCAAGTTCTGTAGACGTACTCCAACCAATCATAGACATAATCTATCCTTCATTCATTCATTCTAACATTAGGCAATAAATCACCATGATCTTGGCCTAACAACCATATGATCACTTATATAAGACTTGTTGATGCATTTTCAGTGAACTAGGCCTAAACCTTTAAATGCTAAATCTAAAAGCTTCTAAAACAATATGTAATTTAAAAACCTCTGAAAGCGAAAGCACATGCACTACTGTTTAAAAGTTTGAGTTGGTAAGATTTTTTTAATGCTTTTGAAAGTCTCTTATGCTCATCGAGGCTGCATTTATTTGATTTGATTTAATAAAAAAATACAGTAAAAACAGGAATATTGTGAAATATTATTACAATTTATAATAACTGTTTTCCTATTTTAATATATTTTATATATGTAATTTATTCCTGTGATGCAAAGCAGAATTTTCAGCATCATTACTCTACCTGTGAGATAGTTGAAATGTGTATCGTATCCACCATGATAGAATCGTCCTGCTCCATTTTGGTGTGAAAAGGACCGGGACACGGATGAATATCTCCGGATAATAGCAGACAGAATATAATAATTAACGCATCACTATGTCGAAGCCGAGCTGGCGGCTTGGAGTGTCTCTTTGCCCGGTAGTATAAGGATGGAAAAATAAAAGTCACTGCTAAAACGTGCCTCCCATATCCAAGGTTTCCCACAGCTTGTTTCGTTTGTTGAGTTGATATATTGATGTTGTTCGAAAGTAATTTCCCATAAAGATGTTGATGATTAAATCTGACACGATTTAAAAATGTAATGGTGCTAACTGGTTTTAGGAAAGTTAAAACTAATCCGTATATTAAGAGAGCTATAGCTACACCTGCCGCCATGTTTAATTCGCATGTTGATGTTAAAATGTTTAGATTTTATTTATACATTTTTATTTTATAAATTATGGTAGTTGAATAATAATAATAATGAATAATGTCGAAATAATGACTACAATAAATGCATAAACCTGATGAGACTTTGCTGTGACTTGATTTTAAGTACAATATATGAACAACAAATCAAGTTGAGTCAACTTAAACATACAAGTTTTAGGAGACCCATTACTCAGTTCAATTGAGGGAACGAGTTTACTCAGTCTGTTGAGTTGAGTCAACTTATTAGGGTTTTCAGTGTACACTGGACTAAAAAAACCAAGAGGGGACTTATTCATCGCAAAAGTTGACCACATGCCACTGAGACATAGTTTAAAAGCATTAGACGCCTAATTTCCTTAAAGGGTTAGTTCACCCAAAAATGAAAATTCTGTCATTAATTACTCACCCTCGTGTTGTTCGAAACCCGTAAGACCTTCGCTCATCTTCGGAACACAATTTAAGATATTTTTGATGAAATCTGAGGGCTCTCTGACCCTCCCATAGACAGCAAGGTAACTACCACTTATTTATTTTATTTTTATTGATAGAAAGTTTAAAAGAACTGTATTTTAAATAGAAATCTTTTGTAACATTTCTGAATATTATAAATATCTTTACTGTCACTTTTGGTAAATTTATTGCATCCTTACTGAATAATATTGCACAAAGAAAACAAAAATAACGACTTTATTCCATATTTTCGTCTCTACTGCGTCACTTGTGGAATTTTCATTTTTGGGTGAACTAACCCTTTAAATGTAAACAGAAATGCTTGAAATGCTTCGACACCAACTGGCAGTAACATTAGAAATAAGAGAAAATAATAAAGTATAGTCTCTATACACTCTATATAACATAAATCAACACGTTGCAGTTTAATTACAGAGACTCTTTTGCAATATTACATACATATAGCATCCCAAGTACATTAACATATGAACGCACACATTCACATATCAATGCATATTCAGTATTTAGTAATTTGGCTTTTATCCCGTGAAACCCATTGGGTTTGCGCTGTTGTACTGAACAATTAATTATGTGTTGGATCTTTAATGCTGCAATATGTCTACAAGAATGGTTTGTACTCGAGCGGAAATCCTGACGCAGGGAAGCGTGTGCCAACTGGGGTCACAGTGTGGGAGGAAAACGCTCTCAGAGAGGAGAGAGACAGAGAAGAGGAATGCCACCCACCCACCGCTTCTGTGTCAAAGACGCTTTTGCTTCCTCACACACACTTTGAACATTTCAAACAATATCTCCCGACACATGAAATATGTCTGCTGCTCATGTTATCTGTTGGTTTGTGTAAACAGCGTGTAGAAAGGATAAATTAAAGTAGGGATGCACAGATACCGATTCATGATTCCAGATTCCAGTCCAAGATGAAAGTTTAAAAGACACACGCTTTGAACATTTCAAACAATATCTCCCGACACATGAAATATGTCTGCTGCTCATGTTATCTGTTGGTTTGTGTAAACAGCGTGTAGAAAGGATAAATTAAAGTAGGGATGCACAGATACCGATTCATGATTCCAGATTCCAGTCCAAGATGAAAGTTTAAAAGGTTTTAAAGGGGGTCATACAATAGAAAAAAATACAACTGCTGTTTTAAAATAAAAAGTGTTCAATTTATCAAGTTCTGTAGACGTACTCCAACCAATCATAGACATAATCTATCCTTCATTCATTCATTCTAACATTAGGCAATAAATCACCATGATCTTGGCCTAACAACCATATGATCACTTATATAAGACTTGTTGATGCATTTTCAGTGAACTAGGCCTAAACCTTTAAATGCTAAATCTAACAGCTTCTAAAACAATATGTAATTTAAAAACCTCTGAAAGCGAAAGCACATGCACTACTGTTTAAAAGTTTGAGTTGGTAAGATTTTTTTAATGCTTTTGAAAGTCTCTTATGCTCATCGAGGCTGCATTTATTTGATTTGATTTAATAAAAAAATACAGTAAAAACAGGAATATTGTGAAATATTATTACAATTTATAATAACTGTTTTTCTATTTTAATATATTTTATATATGTAATTTATTCCTGTGATGCAAAGCAGAATTTTCAGCATCATTACTCCAGTCTTCAGTGTCACATGATCCATCAGAAATAATTTTAATATGCTGATTTGCTGCTCAAGAAACATTTCTTTTTATTATCAATGTAAAAAAAAAATATTTGTGTGGAAACAGTGATACATTGTTTCATTTATTTATTTATTTTATTTTTATTGATAGAAAGTTTAAAAGAACTGTATTTTACATAGAAATCTTTTGTAACATTTCTGAATATTATAAATATCTTTACTGTCACTTTTGGTAAATTTATTGCATCCTTACTGAATAATATGGAAGCGTATTTCCACCACAAAATAAAAAAATATGATTGTGACTTTTTCTGGGAGGGGAGCGACGGGCTACCTTGCCAGGAGGAGGCAGTCTTAGGACACAACTGCGTCGCTACAGACCGCTCCACCGGGGGGATCGCCGTATACCCCCTAGCTGCACCCCTGTCGAGGGTAGTGAGGGAGGAGGAACCAGCAGGTCGGTTTCCGGCAGTAAAAGGTGCCGTCCA
>NW_015640043.1:1058142-1065947 GCF_001515625.1 Sinocyclocheilus rhinocerous
AAAGCATAGCCGACATCTCTGGATCCGATTCAGGCCTTGCCACCGTCCCGGAGGGCGGCAGCGCAGCCCCATCTTCCTCTCCAGAGAGCTCTCCCTCTGATGCAGTGATCGACATCCGGTCCTCGGGAGGAGCACCGAAGAATACCGCTGGTACGCTCTTTGAAGAGGGCCCAGCACATTCCCGCACGGGTGAATCGGCATCTTTAAAAATACGATCCGTCGTCTTTACAAAGACACACCCATGTAAGCTCTTTTAGAGAAATAGGCTCTTTCAGGGAAATGCTCTTTTAGGTGCTGAGACGCACAGGGGAAATGGCCACTTGCAGCACGACAGGGGGTAGTGCAGCCTGAAGTGCACAACCCACTCGACACAGGAACGACCACTGCTGAAGCGCCGTCTGCCAACACAAGAAGCTCCCTAGAGCGCGCTAGACTCGTCGTCACACACAAAGCAGTTTGGTAGGAGCAGAACAATATTGTCGCTCGTCTCCGAAGTGAAAATCTGGTATGCGTTGCACCGGCTGCCTTTTTATGCTCACGCTGTGATCAGCGGCAGCTGGATGCAATTATCGCATGCCAATGTGCATTGGCTCGTTTAGTTTACACTCGAAGTGGATTGGTCTCTCTAAGCGAGATCCCAATTCGTCGGTCACGACGTGACTCGTAGTGACCCGACTGAAAGGGAACTACTGTACTACATTAGAACCAGCTGAAAAATCATCACTAACAATAATGAGATTGAAAAGGTAATCAAAAGTAAAATATCCGGTCAAATTACGGCAATGAGAATTTGAGAGGAAAATGTGCTTGACTGTCATGAAATCATTTTAAATTCAAATCATTATAATGGTTTGAAAAAGGTGTAGATTTATGTAAATTTATGTAAAACCAAATTTGTTTCTATTTGACTTCAACTTTGCTTTCCTTCTTTTGCCACAGAAATGGTACTTTATTTTTTTATTTCCAGAAGGCACACGGCCTCAAGGCCAAGGGCAATTTGCCTGACATTTCTGTTTGTTTTATTGCAAAAACACAGACATAATAAAGACAGAGAGATGCGTCTGCTAGGACAAGAAACACTGCTTTAAAGAAAACAACTTTTTCACTCAAAAGAGGACATTTTTCTCACTGTGTCTAATGTGGTTTTCTGTTCACAAAACACAATAAAATCAAGAGAAGAATTGCATTACAGTTTAGTGCCTTTGGCAAGTAGAACCGAATATGTTTGATTGCTAAATCAGCCACATCGATAACTATGTTTGCTTAACAACCTATAACCCACAGAGATACGAGGACGCCAAACACTGCTAGGTCTCCGCCTGGAAAAAAAGGGCCAGGCTGACCGCAGAGGGCTCAGAGGGGCCTATAAGATAAGAGGTTTTCCTGCATATACATACACACAGCACAGGCGTGGAAAACTCTCTCCCAGAGCCACAGGAGAACACAAGCCTAGACCAAAACAACTCAATGTCTCAAGTTTTCTTTCCATTTATCACATTAGTGGCATATTTCACCTACACAGGCCACAATAATGTAATTTCAATTCACAACACATGACAGGCCAGGTATCTGTACAGACAATGTATCTGCAAAGCGAATCCTGACACCCAGCTATGGAGTTTTGTCCTCTGTAGAAGACATTATATTTTAGTGAATTCTCTGAGACTTTACATGCCACAGTTATAAGTCTGTCCAGTAAAGAGTACATTCAGGGCTTTTTAGAGATACCAAATGTTTGGAAGTTTCAAATTTAGTAATCAAATTTAACACCCTTATGGAAATATGATAATATTTTGTAATGATCATTTAAATCTGACTAATTTTCAAATTGTTTGTCATAAATCAACATCTCAGGAAAATGTTATGGCATTTCAAATCAAAATATGACTTTCTGTTACGAAACAGGACATCGATTTCATACATGTCCACTGTAGAGGACACCAGGACTTAAAGCATGTTTATTACGCAAGTGAATAGGGATAGAAATTATATATATCAATATTCCTATGAAATATTAGATATTATTATTATTATGAAAATCATGCCAATTATTACTCCCATTATTATACTTCTTTTTTCATTACATGTTGCCTCAAAAACAAATGAATGTGCAAATTATATATAGTGTATTGATACATTGTATATAATGGGAAAACCTGTTTATGGCCATTTTACACACATATAGCAAAATGGTATATCAAATCATTCCGTTATATCTTTCATAACATAGTTGAGAATCATCCATATACAAAGTTTGTAGATATCATTTTAAAATATATATTTTTTCTTATGCGTTAAACAATAAAAATACTAAATTCAGAAAACATTTTTTTTCTGGTAGTCAGGAGGATGTAGCAATTTACTTAAAGCACATAATTATCTCAACAAGGTCTATTCTGGTTAAGTATTATTGTACATCTCAACTTTTTAAGCTGTCCAGTGTCCCAAATGTACCTTTGCTTGGACCATGGCGTAGCCAGCCATGAGGTCACCGAGGTCCGGACTAGGGCTGCACGATTAATCGAATGCGATTGTCATGCGCATTTTGTTAAAAAAGCCGGTTCTGTAATCAGCAGGAAATCATCATCACGTGCTTTCAGATGGAGCAGAATTTACTACACATAGCCGTAGTTCACTGACAAGTTACGCAAAAAAATAGCAGACGATTTTATTGCGCGATTCTGAAATCAAAGAAATTGTTCGTGATAATGACAGCTGTTTGCATAGCTTCTCAGTGAACTACGGCTCTGTGAAGTAAATGCTGCTCCATCTGAAAGCATGTGAAAATACCACATTTAATAACATATTTTTACTCCAAACTCACTTCATAACGTCAGTCGAGTGCTTGAAATTTTCTTCTGCAAGGCATATTTGGAGTTTCAGCGCGAGAGCGCCCTCTGGGCTTTGGATGGAGATTTACTGCTGATCACAGAACCGTGCTTCACTGAAAAATACGCATTACAATCGCAGCTTCTGTCGAATCGCGATCTCGATTCCATTTCGCTTTATCGTGCAGCCCTAGTCCGGACCGGTCAAAAATTACATTTGTTCTCTGAATGACTAATTTGCTGCTTAAAGCTCCTCATATGAGTGTCTGCATACATAATTAAGTTTAGACCGTTTGCAAGAATGTTTAGTGTCCATGGTATGAAATGATCGCTGCGAGACATTGGCGGAGTCGGAGTGAACGAGGCTTGAGGGAGTTGTGAGTGAGGGCGCAGCCTCCAGATCCAGCTATTATACGTGTCTTTGGACTTGTCTTTTCCACTTAATTTTACAACTTTAGAAAGTTAATAAAGTGGGAAGTTGCAGTTTAGGGTTAGCAATATCTTTACCTTATCTTATTTGAAAAAGATTTGAACTTAGTTTATTAATTTAGGTTTATTTTTCATTTATTTTTCAGTTTTTATGTGTTTTCATTATCAATATCTGTCAACACTGCATCGCCAGCACTGAATCTGACAGTAATCAAAAAAGCCCATGTACAGATTATTGCTGACAGGATACCACAGTCGGTAACGCAAACGCAAAAGCATCATGATATTATCTGTCAGAAACCTTATCAACACGATCAAGAACAGTAGCATTTAAAACTAGTACACAGATCTGTAGAACAAGTAGGTTACAGAATGAAATTTACTATGCAAACACTAGCCATGAAGAAGTCTATGCTATTTCATTCAGTAAAGTAGTTAAATTTGCACAAAGTCATGCTAAAAACATACATAAGAGCACTAGACAAAGTTATCATCAATATAGCAATGGTTATTAATGAAAACTATAACAGTAATATGTATTGTTCATCCCTCCAAAACAGAGAAAACATCTTTACATGCCTGTCTCTTTGAAAGTGTTAGCATATATAATGAGTTGTATTTGTAGTGGTTATTATCCACCTTATTTTTCCACCTTATAATATGGTAAGACACACCAGTTTGCAATATTAAGCAGCAAAACAATCTGTTTTGTACAGCTAAGAATAGCTGGAAGTATAAATTAAAAAAATTTTGTATAAATAATAAAATTTACAAATGGCCGCATCCGCTCTTACGGGAAAAAGGTGGATAGCACAATTCTTAACCCCGTTCATCCCTCCAAAACAGAGAAAACATCTTTACATGCCTGTCTCTTTGAAAGTGTTAGCATATATAATGAGTTGTATTTGTAGTGGTTATTATCCACCTTAGTTTTCCACCTTATAATATGGTAAGACACACCAGTTTGCAATATTAAGCAGCAAAACAATCTGTTTTGTACAGCTAAGAATAGCTGGAAGTATAAATTAAAAAAATTTTGTATAAATAATAAAATTTACAAATGGCCGCATCCGCTCTTACGGGAAAAAGGTGGATAGCACAATTCTTAACCCCACACCAGACCTCACTAATTTTCAAACCCTGGTTACGGCCATGGCTTGGACGTACACAATTGTAAATGAATATTCAGTTAAGTGGCAAGGCTCGAAATTGCGACCATTTTGGTCGCATATGCTCCCGAAATTGAATCTAACCCTCGTCAAAGAAGAGCTTAACTTTAGGTTATTTACAAAAGAAATCTGTCAGTGTTCTTTTCATTTTCTCTCTTCTTCAGCCCTTTCTTTTTCTCACGGTAGTTAGCGGAAAGCAGTGACTGAGAGATTGACAGCTAATATTAACCAATATAAAATCTGCATTAAAGTTAAGAATGTAAGGATAAAATCTGTTAATATATAATTTGTAGTTGTGGTGCTCCTAAATTTTTGGTGAGTGCTCCTAAATTTTTGCTGGTGCTCCTAACTTTTTGAAGTTGGGAGCACCAGTGCTACCAAGTAAAAAAGTTAATTTCGAGCCCTGAGTGGATATTCTGAATAAGGTGTCTATGCCCCAAAAATCTGATTAATAAAGGAATAATTTTCAAGAAACTATAAATACAGCTTAATCTGGTTGTGGTTGTAAATTTACTTACATAAAGCTTACATAATCGGAATAGGACCATATTCTGATTAATATCGCAATATTTTTGCATGTAAACAGTCACAGTGATGTAATAACAGCTAGAAAAATAATATTTAATGTACAGTATTTTATGTGTCATAACTGTTACTATATCGTGTTTTTTTCACATATCGTCAAAGTGAAATTACATTTCACTTAGACAATATGACAATATCACTTAGACTTTCCACGTAGACACAATTAAGGTGTGGTCAAATTACCAAAATGTATGAAGCACAGCTCACACAGAAGTCATTTTCAAACCAAGCAGGTTTCTGTTGGTCAAACAAGGCGAATCAGCGTAACCAACTTGAACCTGTTGCACAATCTGCATAGGGAAATCTTTCACCCTCAAATTAAATTTCCAAAAGCATGGATTTCAATTGAAATGACTGGATTTCACATGCAAAAATGTACTGATTTACTTTAACGATAAATGTGACCACACTTAAACACTTCCTGATGAGGACTGACTCATAATACATTGTTTCAAACCAAACAACTACTTCACAAACTGACTTTACATTGAAAAAGCCTTCAAGAAGGTTTGTTTTAAAGCTACATTACATGCTTTGTCAGAGGTGTGATTTACAGAAAATCTGAGGGTGGACAGAGGCATCCCATTGCAGGCGTGCCACTAGTCTCTGTTCTAAGCCCAATTCTGTTTTTGACGGCTGGAGGTCTCAGTGGATTTCCACTCCCAACAGCTGCTGGTTATTAGCCGGAGGGCCTTACTGGCTGTGTGCTTGACCGAACGGCGCCAGTCCAATATTCAAATGCAGGTCCAGAGGGGACATTATGACACTGAGTTTCATTGTGTACATATGTGTATATACGAAAAAGCGACAGGATGGAACAGATGTTAATGCATTCTTTATCTGCGCTAGGTCTCAGTTAAACAGAGAGTTTAAAACAACAGAGTGTGTTTTTATTTCCACCACAATGGAAAATATGCATATTTTATTGACCAATCAGCTTTCAGGACCAGAAGTATCCATTTTGAAATCCTGCCAGCGAGTTCCTCTCAAAATGAACACAGACTGTAATTCCTCCCACACAATTTATCATAACAGCTATTCAACTCCTTCGTTTCACAGCTGCAAAATATTTGCTTTTCAGCACTTTGGACAGATTATTTTTTTGTGAATAAAACATTAACAGATGCTTTATTAAAGCATCTTGTTTGGGCAGTATTGGGAAAAACAGCAGTGGGGGGGGAAGAATGCGAGGAATGTGTGTTGATGTTTCGACAGATCACCATCTCCAACTCTTTTGATAAAAATAACTTCTATTTTTATTTATTTATTTCAGATTTGTTGACATGCACAAAGAATTGCTATAATTGCACTGGGAGTTTTGTGAAGACTACACAGTCCATGCTTAAAATAGCCAACTTTACCCAGATACCCCTGGATCAGTTCCGTGTGGGGATCAATAGCACCTGTCGTTCACTTCAGCAGCCAGACACCTACATATCTGGCCTTGAGCTTTAAAAGAACTGGATTCTAATATTAAATCAAAACTTTTTAATGAATAGACTATAAACAATATTTAAGGCAAATAAAAACAAGGCTGTGGGACTATATAACAATTTATATAGTGTTGCTTTTATTGGTTGACAGTTTTCTCACTGGTAGGTCTTTCAGGGTGGCCTGGGGAGGGGAGGTATCCAAAGCAAGGATATTATAGTTTTGAATTTTTAAATTAGTTTTTATTTTAATATAGTTTTCAAATTTCCTATAATTTCAGTTTAGTTTCAGTTCGTTTCATTAATGGTTTTGTTAGTTTTAGTTTAGTTTTTATTTTGTGAACACATTTCTATTTAGTTTTTATATATTTTAGTTTCAGTTTTAGTTTTAGTAATTATAGTTTAGCAGAGTTAATGGAACACTTCCCGTGTAGAGCAAAGCAAGACATTTAATTTTAGCAAAGTTGAATGTTTGCACAGTTTACAGTTAATTATTGTGCAAACCTCTTAATAATGAAAATAAAATAAATCTTTACAATTGAACAAAAACCAAAAATATGCAACTTATATGTATAAAATTTATTCATTCACATTCCTGTTCATATTCATTCATATTAAAGATGTAATCTTGTTAAACATGCCAATAGTTTATAAACAACAAGCTAATCAAAGTTTTCAGAGTTACTAGAAAGCTACAGGCAGTTGAGTTTTTATTCTGCAGGACAATGACCCTCCAGTGCTGGATATGAGAAAACCTGTTCTTTGTAATCGTCATTGAAACTCTGTAAACTTTATTTTTGTCCATCTGTGTTTTCAATGCATTAATTTGTTGGACCTTTTGCACAGACGAGCCACCGGTGCACACTACGTCCCGTCTCTCCCTCTATGAACGTACACAATAAAAAGAAACAATCTAAAATGCTTTGAAACCTCATACTACTCAAAACTAAATGCGATACACGGCAAGCGGTGAAAACACCGCACGCTAGGGCTGGGCGATATAGCTAAAAAATGTATCAACGATATAATGTTTCATATCGTTCGGTATCGATAATTATTTACATTTTTTATAGCCTTTTTTAAAACAAAGAGCAACAGAAAAAATGTTTAAATTTAACCACTGTATTTTTGTATTAACCCAATTTATTGGGACAAACAACAAATATTTTTTGTTTTAACAGTCAAACACACAATAAAATTAAACAAATATCTAATTTCTAATGTTTTATATGCAGATTAAATAGTTTTTAAGGAAACTTTTGGCTTGTCTCCCGAGGCCACAGGAGGGCGCAATGAGCAAAATAATGCAGCACATTTAAATGGTCAATACAAGGAAATAAATGTCTATAAAAAAACCTGCATTA
>NW_015640043.1:1066058-1091221 GCF_001515625.1 Sinocyclocheilus rhinocerous
TGTGTTCGTGTTTGTGTGTGCTGTCTGCGTCACTCATAGTACGTGCCTATATCGTGCACTATATCGAACATTTTTCATATCGTTATCGAAGAAGGTGTACCGTCGATAAATATCGATACCGTTTTATCGCCCAGGCCTACCGCACGCTGCCGCTTTCTCTCATTTTGAATGTGTTTTGTACAGTCAAGGTGGTGCTCGTGTCATGGACTGGAGGCGGACGTTGCCATAGTAATCGTAAAGCATGACAAAATGACTATTCACTAAAGTCAGCTCATCCCAAAAAAAATTAGTTAACTCTCATGTTGTTCTCGCACGTCAAGCACGCTTTTAAACGTCCGTGCGCTGTAGGGTGTGCATTATTATTATTATTATTTTTATTTCCGCGTCATCACAGTCTTGTGAAAAGGGTCCATCCCATAAAGCCTCTTTTACACAGTACACGGCAAGCACTGAAAACACCGCACGCTGCCGCTTTCTCTCATTTTGGATGCGTTTTGTACAGTCAAGGTGGTGCTAGTGTCTTGGACTCGAGGCGGACGTTGCCATAGTAATCGTAAAGCATGACAAAATGACTATTCACTAAAGTCAGCTCATCCCAAAAAAAATTAGTTAACTCTCATGTTGTTCTCGCACGTCAAGCACGCTTTTAAACATCCGTGCGCTGTAGGGTGTGCATTATTATTATTTCCCATTTCATATCTTATAGTTATTTCCGATTACATTTCCCGCGTCTTGTTTTTTAAATGCAAAAAGTCATTCTCTGTGAATAGAAAAGCCGCTTAGGACTCAGCTCACGTGCATGAAGCGCCATCTACAGGTATTTCCCTAAACAACCACAGGTCAGATTTTCTGGCACAGAATGAGAGCTTATTAAATAACGAACACGATTATTTATTTTATTTTAGTTAGTTTTTCAGTTACTTTTGTTAGTTTTGCTTAGTTTTAGTTTTTCATTTATTTTGACATTTTAATTTTATTTCAGTTTACGAAAATGTTTTTTGACCAATAGTTTTAGTCTTAGTTTCAGTTTTCGCTTACGAAAATAACCTTGATCCAAAGCACATCAACTGGTCACTGGGGTTCTTCAGAGATCAGTTCTTGGACCCCTCTTCTTCTCCATATACACTACATCACTGGGTTCCATCATACAGGCACATGGCTTCTCCTACCATTGTTATGCTGATGACACACAGCCCTATCTCTCATTTCAATCAGATGATCCAACAGTAGCTGCACGGATCTCAGGCTGCCTGGCGGACATCTCGGCATGGATGAAAGAACATCACCTACAGCTCAACCTGGCAAAGACTTACAGCTCAGCCTGGCAAACACTGAGCTTCTTGTCTTCCCTGCCACTCCAACTCTACAGCATGATTTCACCATCCAGCTAGGCTCTTCTACAATTGTCCCATCAACTTCGGTCAGAAATCTTGGTGTAATCTTTGATGACCAACTGACCTTCAATGACCACATTGCAAAGACTGCTCGATCTTGCAGGTTTGCATTGCACAACATCAGAAAGATCAGGCCCTTTCTAACGGAGCATGCTGCACAACTTCTTGTCCAGGCCCTTGTCATTTCTAGGCTGGACTACTGCAATGCTCTTCTGGCTGGACTTCCATCAAGCACAATCAAACCTCTACAAATGATTCAGAATGCAGCAGCACGACTGGTCTTCAAATTGCTATGCTGATGACACACAGCTCTATCTCTCATTTCAACCAGATGATCCAATGGTAGCTGCACGGCTCTGAGGCTGCCTGGCGGACATCTCGGCATGGATGAAAGAATATCACTTACAACTCAGCCTGGCAAAGACTGAGCTTCTTGTCTTCCCTGCCACTCCAACTCTACAGTATGATTTCTCCATCCAGCTAGGTTCTTCTACAATTACCCCATCAACTTCGGTCAGAAATCTTGGTATATTCTTTGATGACCAGCTGACCTTCAAAGACCACATTGCAAAGACCGCTCGATCTTGCAGGTTTGCATTGCACAACATCAGAAAGATCAGGCCCTTTCTAACGGAGGATGCTGCACAACATCTTGTCCAGGCCCTTGTCATTTCTAGGCTGGACTACTGCAATGCTCTTCTGGCTGGACTTCCATCAAGCACAATCAAACCTCTACAAATGATTCAGAATGCAGCAGCACGACTGGCCTTCAACGAGCCCAAAAGAGCCCATGTTACACCTCTCCTTGCACTGGCTACCGGTTGCGGCTCGCATCAAGTTCAAGACATTGATGCTTGCATATAGAACAGCCACAGGCTCAGCACCCTCCTACTTCCACTCACTATTACGAATCTACATCCCCTCCAGAAGTCTGAGATCCGCTAGTGAGCGATGTCTCGTGGTACCATCACAGAGAGGCTCAAAATCAATTTCCAGAACATTCTCGTTCACCATTCCTGGCTGGTGGAATGATCTTCCCACTCCTATCTGGAATGCTGAATCCCTGACAATTTTCAAGCGACAGCTGAAAACTCATCTCTTTCAATGCTACTTGACTTAATCTTAAATAAAAAAATAAAAAAAACGTTCTCTTTATTTATTCCTTCCCTTTCTAGCTTGTACTTATTTCAACAATGCCTAAAACTTGGTATTACAAGCACTTCCTGTGTCTGTTTGCCTCTTTAAGAAGAATCACTTTATGTATTCCCCAATTGTAAGTCGCTTTGGATAAAAGCATCTGCGAAAAATGACTAAATGTAAATGTAATACTGTATGATGTCCACTCTGACTGAAGTCTGTTTCGTCTTACATGACTTGCTTAAATATGAGTCAAAAATGTCTTGACTAGTGTGTTATCAAATGTGCGGGCTGATTACTTATAGTATTAGTCATCGCAGTGTTGCATTGCTCTATGATAAAGTTACTTTCACTCTGACATGGCAGAAGTTTGAAATAATTCTCAATTAATATCATAATCAAATTAACGGAGGCCTGGAACAACAGATTTATGGGTGGGGACATTATTAATATTAGTGAGTCCCTCTTGTCCCCTGGTTGTCCCCATGATGACAGCCCTGTATATAGAGTATATGATGACTCACAGGTAAGCGGGCAAACCAATAAAGATACAGACCTGAAACATATGGTACGGTGTTATGGAAAAAAAACTCACAAACCAACAGCTGTGCGTCTAGTCTGTTGCTAAGGGGATGATTTGCTGATCTCTTAAAAAAGATACACATGCAGTACATATATTTATAAAATACCATCTATCATATTATATCAAGAGGCCTGTCAAAACATACACAACATTACCAAACACATCAACTCTAAAAAATGCACAAATTTGTTCATCTTCGGTGGCTTTCATCACTTCCTACTATTGCTTAACCTCAAGACAGTGAAGGGGAAGATGGCATGAGTTGTTTTTCTCTCGTAAAACAAGCTGAATTTAAAGTTTTTAAATGCTGTTCATGGAGGGCCATCCGGCATCATCCGTCTGCACATCCTTGAGCTCATTAGCACATGTCAAATCTATAAACCGAATGCTTTAACTAAATATAGGTTTGCTCATGAAAGAGACAGATTTGCCAAAGCCCGCTGACTCAAAAGCACAGTTAAGCAATGTAACAGGATCACTATGAATAATGTGTTACATAAGAGCTCTTCCTCTATCTTACCTGTCGACTAACAAACTAGCTGTAACTGGTATATACTGTCTGGATCTTACAGACCTTTAGACTCCATACTTAATTTTACGTGAAAGATGAAAGTGAGGCTGTGAAAAAAACCATTTTCACTAAGAAACTGCAAGTAAATTAATTACAAAGAAATGGCAAGTAACACATTGAATTAAACATGAAATTTTTAAGTAGAAAGACTGAATTTTTCTTTCTGAAACATACTCCAATAATCTTTGTTTTATTTACAACTTAAAAAATATATCGTACAGTGTACAAACAGGTCAATTTTCTGTGTAAATCATTTGTAAAACCATTGCTACGTAAATTATCACCTTCATGTAATCAGGTTATGCTTATATTTCATGAATTAGGCCATTATGTCATACATCTGAGGTCTTGGAAGTCACATGTTAAAAATATGTCCTCTTTCCAGTGTACGTAAAACCTCGTAGTAGTAAAAAAGTAGACTTAGGACCTTTAGACAGTCTCTGTGTTAAAAGGGCAAATTTGTTTAGCTTTTTGTCTTACATATTAATTTTTAATACTAATGTAAATATAATAAATTTTTTGACATTAATGATAAGAGCTGCATTACCCAGTACTTCATAGAAAACAATATGTTGCACAACTATGAAGTGACGTGTGGCCAAGTATGGTGACCCATACTCGGAATTTCGCTCTGCATTTAACCCTTCCAAGTGCACACACACAGCAGTGAACACACACACACCGTGAACAAAACCCAGAGCAGTGGGCAGCCATATTGCTGCGGCGCTAGACCTTTAGACTCCATACTTAATTTTACGTGAAAGATGAAAGTGAGGCTGTGAAAAAAACCATTTTCACTAAGAAACTGCAAGTAAATTAATTACAAAGAAATGGCAAGTAACACATTGAATTAAACATGAAATTTTTAAGTAGAAAGACTGAATTTTTCTTTCTGAAACATACTCCAATAATCTTTGTTTTATTTACAACTTAAAAAATATATCGTACAGTGTACAAACAGGTCAATTTTCTGTGTAAATCATTTGTAAAACCATTGCTACGTAAATTATCACCTTCATGTAATCAGGTTATGCTTATATTTCATGAATTAGGCCATTATGTCATACATCTGAGGTCTTGGAAGTCACATGTTAAAAATATGTCCTCTTTCCAGTGTACGTAAAACCTCGTAGTAGTAAAAAAGTAGACTTAGGACCTTTAGACAGTCTCTGTGTTAAAAGGGCAAATTTGTTTAGCTTTTTGTCTTACATATTAATTTTTAATACTAATGTAAATATAATAAATTTTTTGACATTAATGATAAGAGCTGCATTACCCAGTACTTCATAGAAAACAATATGTTGCACAACTATGAAGTGACGTGTGGCCAAGTATGGTGACCCATACTCGGAATTTCGCTCTGCATTTAACCCATCCAAGTGCACACACACAGCAGTGAACACACACAACACCGTGAACAAAACCCAGAGCAGTGGGCAGCCATATTGCTGCGGCGCCCGGGGAGCAGTTGGGGGTTCGGTGTCTTGCTCAAGGGTCTCACCTCAGTCGTGGTATTGAAGGTGGAAGAAAGCACTGGTTATTCACCCACCCCCTACAATTCCTGCCAGACCAGAGACTCGAACCTGCAACCTTTGGGTTACAAATCCGACTCTCTAACCATTAGGCCACAACTAAAAAATGTGATAGAGCAATATAGCAATGATGCTATAGCAGAGAACCTTCTGATTCAGAACTGGTTACATTTTCTAAAAAAAATACCAAAACCAAATGATTTTCAAAACAGTACTCGAACATCTGCATTCCTCTGCCAACTTGGATGAAACATCATAGTAAAATACTCAGAGAGCAAATTAATTAGTGAATGAAATATGCAAAGTAAAAAATATCTAAAATAAGAACCATTTTGGGGCAGTCGTGGCCTAATGGTTAGAGAGTCGGACTTGTAACCCAAAGTTAGCGGATTCGAGTCTCGGTATCTGCAGGGATTGTAGGTGGGGGGAGTGAATAACCAGCGTTCTCTTCCACCCTCAATACCACGACTGAGGTGACACCCTTGAGCAAGGCACCGAACCCCCAACTGCAAAAATGGCTGCTCACTGCTCCAGGGGGGTGTGTGTGTGTGTGTGTGTGTTCACTACTCACTGCTGTGTGTGTGCACTTGGTTGGGTGAAATGCAGAGCCACACGTCCTTTCCTTTTCTTTCTTCATTTTCAATTTCATTATTTTTTATTATTATTTACACAGAAAACACTACAAAAAAGCAATAAGACACTCAAGGCCATGTCATATTGTGAATATATTCTCAATACAGCCATACTTTATAAGGTGGTTAATGTGATTAAGGTTGTAAATTAAATATTATTGGAGCATGTTGTACAAGAAAATACTGTTTCAGTTTTTCTTCTTCAGAGTTTTGTTTAATTCAGTGTGTAATCTACCATTTCTTTGTTTACAATGTGTGTCTTTGCAATTATTTGTGAAGTTTACTAGCAATTTCTAAGTGAAAATCCTTTCAAAGCCATTTTTTTCAGTGTGTTACAATATCGTTGTATTTACATCAACATACAGTATCTTAGAATTAAATTTGCTGTAATAAACATGTATAATGACTGAGACAAATATGGCCAACTTGTACACTGTCATCAGTCAATTATGGAGATTCCAATCATCTCTGAATAAAGCTCCTGTCAGCAACAAGCCCCCACCTCCAGGGAACAAAATGGTTGCGTAAAAGGGTCTAATTTGTCCCACACTGTCAACCTTTGAAGCAGGTGATTCATGCGGTGGTGTGACAGCCACTCCCACATGGAACATGAATGCTAGGAGTTTGTGAGTCTGAACAATTCTTTGTGTTTAAGTGTGTCTTCATTCTTTCCTTCATTCTCTCTCTCGCTGTCCTTTTCTGATAGACATGCTTACAGCTGCTAATGTGTTACAGATCATCACACACAGCTCTGTGAAACCACATATGAGCTATTTCCTCTTTCACACGCAAGATACGTGTCAGTGAGCATTTCCACCTCAAATGCATCTGATGCTCCATGACATGTCTATGGGGACATAGACATCATTTTAAAACAAGAAAACCAAAACTTTGCCCAAAGAGCACTTCTTCTAGACTTCTAAGCTTTTTGAGTATGTAGAGGACAGGATTACGTTTTACACGCATTGCTAAGCTAAGAAACTTTAGCTTTTGTACTTTGTGCTGTAGTCAACTCAGCAAAATTAGGTTTATTGTACTGTATGTTCTGTTGTAAAAAAATTACCATTGGCTCATATTTAGGCTATTAAAATGACTGATTTGAAACACTCTACATTAGGGTGACCATACGTGCTATTTTCCCAGGACGCGTCCTGGGAAAATGGCACGTATGGTCACCCTACTCTACATAGACATCAACTCAACACACAAAAAGAGCTCTGCACAAAAGACTCAGTTAGCATATTGCTAAGCTAATGGCACAATACTTAAAAAAATACATAACACACATAAATATTGGGCAAAATAATCTAAAAAATACTCAATGAAATATACATATATATCAACATTTCTCCTGCTTTCTCCACCATCTTGGATTCAGTTTGACTTGAATTTGGCCAAAACGAGGTATGATGAGATGGCTTATTGAAGGCTTGTTATCGAATAACAAATTTTGAATGAGAAAATGGACAAAAAAAATCCCACAGACTTACACTGAAGCAGGACACGCCATTTCTGGAGACAAGAACATCACAGAGAATTAGTGATTGGTTCTTTTGACTTAAGTCCCTTTAACACTTGTGGACAATATCTATAATGATAACTATAACTATTCTATGAGAACTAATAACGATAATGACACAGAAGAACAATATCATTGGGATCACTTTAAGGACGTTTTTTCTAGCTGATGAACAATAAAAACACTGACAATCAGAAACCACCTTTAAAGAGCTCAAGCATTTATTGTGTGGCAAATGGCAAAACTGCAGCGCATGCTTATAATAAGCACAACATTAACGTCTGTTGATGTGGACGCTTATATATAATTATAGTTTCTGCTAGTTATCATTTTGGGTTTGAACAGGCCTTTAGACCAGTAATGAACTACCTAGCAACACACTAGAATGTTTTGACTACTTTTTCTTCAGAAAACTGTACAGTGTCATAAACAAACAAACAAAAATCTACATTTTACCCAGTATTTGTGCTATTATTTTTTTTTTTAGCTTATTAGAGTATTGTGTTGTTAGCTAACTTAAAACTCTGTTTGGAAAGTGCTGAGTTCTTCAGAAAATGTGGCCTAATTCTAGTTGCATTAAAGGTTTGAACAAAACAAAGCTGGTCCTTCATTAATATAAATAACTCCCTGTAAACGCACAGCACTATCAATCCTGTTCTCAGTTACAGTCCTGCAAGGGAGGTCAGGTATCTCATTTAATCATGGGTGTGTCATAGAAACTGTGCCTTTGAGTGGGATACAAAGCCATCGAGGCAGATGGCTGAGGTTGTTACATATTGCAAACAATGACCAACATCTGTCTTTCTGCTGTAACCCATAGTACCTCATAGGAGGCGTCCGTGACAAAAGGGAACAACCTTTCCGAATTACAGGAAGATGCTTTTCCAAGCTGCCCTGAAAACAGTTTTATGGCCTTCCTTGTATATATTCAAGTTTTTATAAGAGAAACCGATGACAGATAAGCACCAAAGGGTGACTTTCACCTGCAACCTATAGCCAGAGGAGAGACACGGCAGTCACCTGGATGTGAGACTACACCTTTCCTGAATGTTCACACAGTTTAGCACTTCCTGTCTGGATGGATTTGCAACTTCCTTCTGCTGAAATGGTAGAAATGCTGTTATTATAAAAGTTTTTTGCATTAATAAGTGTTAGGCTTGCCTGTTGGGACAGCTTTTAAGGGAAGTGTGCTTTGTAAGAGAGAACAAAACATGACTCAAGAATGAGAACTGGTGTCAGGGGAAAGGAGGGTGGGGGGGCCCTACGTTTTTGCTCAGTGTACTGTAGATCCTTCCTATATTTTCCAACTACTATGTGCTTTTTAAGATTATTGTAACAATATGATATGTTAAAGGGACTGAAAAATGCCCTCTGTTTTGTTTTTCCATAAAATGAAATTCAGTGGGGTTCAAAACAATGTCGGACCCCAATAACAGTCCAAAAAATAAAGGTTCCAAAAGAGGGTTTTTGCAGCAATGCCATAGAAGAGCCATTTTTGGTTCCTCTAAGAACCTTTCAGTGAACACGTCCTAAAAGAACAACTTTTTAGTGTGAAGATTATTTTAAAAATCTAAATAACCTTTTTTTTCTCTATAAAGAACCTTTTGTAGAATGGAAAGGTTCTGTGCCAATAAATAACCTTTAATTTTAGGAGTGTATGAACCCAAATAATTTAAACACTCTTCAAAATATCTTCTTTTGTGTTCTGCAGAAGAAAAATAAATGGAAACACCATGAATTTTTATTATAGGTTGAACTATACCCTTAAAAACAGTTTTGATATAATACCTTGGATGCATTTTGTTATTGTCCAGTGACATGAAAAATCAGAGAAGCTTGTCAGTTGTTAGGTAAAAGCTTTTTGTTCCCAAACTCTAGCTCACCAGCTGTTAAACTGTCCTGTAAATACCCTCAGGGGACCATCCATGGAAATTACCGGCAAGTCAACAACCCACAAAAGCTGGAAGCGAATGTAAAACATCCTCAGGCAACCCATCATATCACTTACCTTCCAAGTTCTTCACCAATATCATAGAAATCCTCCACTTTTTGTTGCTTGAACACAGCCATTCCTAATGTCCTCATTGATGATGTGTTTCGGTAAACAGGGGACAGCAGGTCAAATCTGTCTTAAGGTGTCCCCCGAGAAGCACACACGCTTAGGGAAGTTCTGCAGATCTGTAGGGTGCAGCTCTGTAAGTCACAGACACTCACATCAGCACGTTGCAGCATGCTGCACTGCATTCCTTCACTTCCAACAAGGTGTAAAAGAGCATGTATCACATCTTTCTTGTTTGGACGTATAAGGCAATGTGAGAATGTCACAAAATATACAGTTTTGCTTACTGAAGGTGATGTAAGGTAGGAAGGAATCAGACAAAAAGAGCCTTATGTAGACTAAAATTGACATATCAAGTAATTAGAAGTGATCAAATTACTTTCTTTAGAAGAAAATGAGGGTTCAATGTGATGAGAATTATCAGGTGAAATTGAGACTGCTGTCTATGTGATTTTGCCAGGGAAAAAGTGCACGTTAGGGCAGCATTTGTTCATGAAACACTGACTTCACTTACCGTTTCATTGTTATATAAGTAAAGAATATAAGTATATTGATAATATCGTGATAAATATTTACCTTACAGGTGCAGGTAAACACATACTGTACTGGTGTTTGTTGTAGGCTACTCTATAACTAAGCGCAACACAATAACCACGAGAAACATTCACACCATAACATCTCTTCCTATAGCTATCATTGCTCACAAGTTTTACAAGACACTGAACTACAAGAAAACGTAACTTTGATACTTTAAATTAGTAAGAAAATGTGGGTCGTCTTACCTTTTCTTTTAAGAGAAAACACTTATTTTACTGTATTCCGCTGAAATATATAGCGCATTCCCGGGTTTGAGCGCGTCTGTCCTGTTGAACTGGAGACTGGAGGAGCGCACGCGCTAATGCTGTCAATCTCGAGCGGTGATGTCAGAACGGCGATGCTTTTCAGTGAATCGTTGAACCGGTTCAAACCAATAATAATGATCTAATAATAAATAATGATAATCTCGTTCAAACACACCGGTGTAAATGAGTCGTTTAGGAAATAATTGAATCGGTAAAATCTGTTTTCAAATCAAAATGCACTTTAAGAGTTAGATTTCAGTCGAATTAAAGCAGTACTTCATCTTTTTAATCGAATGAACATTTTAGTCTGAAAACGTACCGATCCGATTGTATCTCGGCTTCATCCAGCATGTTTACACCAATCGAGCTAATGCTACTTGGACAGACAGATGAAGACAAGTAAGTAGCCTAAGTAAATAAATAAACAAGTGCGCGTGTAAACTTACACACTACTGACTTTCGGAAAACGGAGAAGTGAATTGATAGTAGGCTACATTTGGAGAGAACCAAGAGTTTGACTAGTGCAGTAAAAAGTTATCATAATAGCGGAAATGTTACAAGTAATATGTACTGTAAATAGGGATTTAAGACAAGCTGTTCAAACAGTTCAAAAGAACCGAGTTGAGGAAAGAGTCGGACTTTATTGATTATTATTGAACACATCAGCCATGTCCGATTCGCAAATGAGTTGTTCATTTGATTCGGTTCCTTTACAGTGATTCGGTCAAACCTATCAACTAATTTGAAGGACTTGATAGCACGCTGTGAATGTTGGGGTCGGGGATATAGATTAAAAAAATACTTTATTAACTATTATTTATTCTCTATTGCTTTTGTTTGATCCATTATTTATGCACTATTATCGCCATCTGCTGGACATGGTAAGCAACAACAGTTGTTGCATCTGTACGAGACTAAAGAATAAAATAGTCGACAAATAAAATAGGTATTGTATTTTTTTCAACATCTTTTTTTTTTTTCTTAAAAATTACACATACTGGCTGTGGCTGAACAGTATATTTTAGATGCCGTAGGATTTATTATTTTAATATTATACAACCATCACAAAAACAGGAAGGAATTAAGATCTCTCTATTGTTGCAGCCCTACTCTGCATTTCCTGTAAAACATTCTTTTTCATGTAGAAAGACGTTTGTAACTGTTGTATTGTTTATGGAGGAAGCTATTGAGATGTATAAGAACTACACAAACTTGTTTGCAATAGAAATTTATTGGATGATCATGCATAAGTGTAAAAAAAAAACATAAAATTTGGAGGATTATAATGTCAACAGACAAGTTTCAGAAACATTACAAAGAATTCAATAATTTTTTATACACAAAGACCTGTGCAACGCATTGGATCATCGAACAACAGCATCAAAGACGGTTTGAAATCATAGCTTACTCACTGAAGACACAAGACAACTACTATAGCTCCCATAACATACTTGACAGCTAAATAACAGAAATACTAAAGATTATCTGAAGCAACCAAACAAACAAAGTCTGAGACTGCAATATGTAAAAACAGAGAAAACATATGTAAATATGGGCTTAGTTTGACTTAAAATTACATATTTCAAAAAGAATAACACGTTTCTTTTTTAAGGGCAGTATGGGTGACCAAATCTACATGCAAAAACATGGTCATTGTGAGAGACCGGCTCTCACAATAAGACCATAAACTATCAGTTTTACATTTTTGTTCGTCTTGACATTTGCAGTCATACTAGCAGGTGATAAAATGTTTAATATGTGCATCTAATATTATGCTGAAATGGAGTAAAATATCTATTAACTGCGCTAAATGAAAAGTAGATGTAATTGCACTGATATTTAAAAGGGAGTACACCTTTTCCAAGCATACATATGAGTGTGTAATACATGACTTTGAAATGACAGAAGCAAAATTTTACATTGAAAGTTAAGAAAAGTGCTAGTAATTCAGATATCCATTCCCTTATGGATATCAGATATCCATTACACAGGCCCTTATGGGTTGTTATTCCATTTTCAATTGTCTGTGAATTTCAGTAACAACATACAACATTAACACTTTCTTGGAACCCTTGACAAAAAAAAAAAAAACATTTTCCACATTATTATTTTCATTTTGAGCAGCTTCAGGTATCACTGTGGATTTTACACGGTATCATATTTAAAATAGAAGAGAAATGCTCAGAAACAAAGGAAACACCTGAATTTAAACAATAAAGGTACCAGTGAGACACCTCAACAGACAGCAAATGTGCATTGTGCTTCTAGAACCTAAATACACAAGAACTGATGCTTGTGAAACATAAATCATAAATCAAAAAATCATGTGATATAGCAGGGTTTGGTAATCATGTCCTGAGCAGACAGGAAGTACTGGTAGATAGATCTAACACACATGAGCGTTTTCCACTCCTTGACAGTGAATTAAGTGGAAGTGATTAAGCTTAATAAAAGTACCGAATGTTTAGAAAGAGGGCAGGCCTTGTAAACTTGAATTTGATTCTTACAATAAAATACAAGTACTGATATGATTACTAAGAGTAAGTAAACAAATAAAGTTTTAATAAGTGCGGCTGAAAGGAAAAAGTGTTGGTGTCCAGGATTGTACATCCCAATATGTCCAGCATAATGTAAGTGTATCAGAATTTTGACACTTGTCCAATCCACACCAATCATTACTACCTAAATGCAAAGTACTTTGGTTACTTTAATACTGATTTTGGTCAATGTAAAAATGGATGAAATACTAGACAAGACAATGAAAAAGACGTCTATTTTGATTAATCAAAAGGAATACTGGTCTTTGGTCTCTCAAATTCACAGTTTGTTAAGTGAAATACATTGAAAAGTATAAGACACGATGTGATTGGCTAATCATCTTTGCAGGTCTGGTCCCTTATCGGCTGTGGTTCAGCTGTCCTCCTCGTCATCACTGATGAGTGTGCGGCCCTCCAGGGTGGTGTCTCTCTCCCGCAGGAAGGTCTGCCGGATGGCTTCCAGCTCGGTGAGCTCCAGGCGGACCTTCTCCAGGTGGAACGTGCGACGGTTCTGGATCTGCCTCAGTGGAAATGGGTTCATGTCCACAAAGGCCATGCTCATCAACTTCCTGTGCGAAACACAAGATCACATATAAAGTAATAACTAAAATATAATACATCAAAATAATAGACAATATTCCTGCAAAAAGGCTCCCAAATGTTTCAAAACATTTTTAAAGAAAAAAAAACATAATAAATATGTATATTACTGTATATTATAAAAAACAGATATTACCTGTGTACTGCATTATTATTATTATTAAATCATTTAATTATATTATTAGTAAAGCAGCTGATGTGTATCAAGTTGTTTCCCAATGCTGACGAATCAAACCACAAACTGAAATAATTGAAAATATTTCAAAAAAGAGAATATAATAAATATGTATCATATAAAATATTAATATTATATTATTTGTTTATTCATTATTATTATTATTAAGTACAAAAATATTCAATTATAAATAAAGAAATAAATGTAGCCAGTATAAATTGTCAAAATTTTGTCAAAGTCAAAATAATAATTTAAAAAAGTTTCTCAAAGTGTGTTTCATGATAATTTATTGCTATCCCTTACACCTGAAGCACAAACCTTGCATCCAAGATTGTATGTGTGAAGTACCGAAGGTACTTGAAAATGGTCATGGGATCCTGGAGCTTTAGAAATTCCTCTTCTTTGTATTTGAAGAGTGCAAGAGCAAATCTGAAAATTATCTGCCAAGGTAAAAAGAGACTTCAGCACACAACTAGACTAATATGACTCATTATGGAAATTAATAATAAGAAAGGTGAGTATTAAAGTATTATCTAAGTGTCTGAGGATTTGCAATGCTCATTTTACATTTGTCAGTAAATCTTTCAAGCCATCTGTGTTGTGGTTACATAAACTATTACTTACAAAACAATTCTATGTTGAAGGACCATATCTACATAATTCTCCATACCTTGGGTCCCTCATAGAGAAAAGCATCCCAGATCTTGAAGAGGATGTCGCTGACCACGCTGTCCACAAACACAACCAGGAACCAGTTGAAGGTGATGAGAGAGGTGTCCACCTTATAATGCTCAAAATGAGCATGAAGCCTGGGTAACTTCTCAAACATCAGGTCCTTCAACACGCGCTGATCTACCTATATCAAAAACAAGATACAGCAAAAACAAATCAACAAACAAAGCAAAACAAACAAACACATTTTTTTTGTGATAGAAAATACCAAAACACCATTTCATGGACTTATTTATGGGCCTTATTTATATTTCAGTTTTCATTGGCAGGTCTGGCAAAAAGCCTGCTGCAGTCACATGTCAGCAATGAAAAGCCATAACTAGCAGTGTGACAATAATGTGGTTTCAATTGAAAAGCACTTGGCTAGTTACTCTGCATACGAACATGTAGTTAGTAACCGGAAACTAAGGTAAAACATGACAGTGATCATGTTGCATGAGGCCAAAATGTGGTAAAGTTCGTTCAACAAGCATGTTAACGTCTTGTCGATGGAAAGGAGCTTATAAGTCATTGTGACAGATGACAGAACAGAAAAGAGATGTGCTGTTAGCCTGCTGCTAGTGAGTCATATCCAGCAAACAAAGGCATTCTCAAAGCCCCGTGCTCCAATTGCCTGAGTTTTTGGGGGATTTTTCTTGACTGTGAAAGAGAGAACAATCTTGAGACAGTACCTGTGAACCTAGCAATGTTTTAGTGTAATAGTCACGTGGCATGAAAACCTCAACAATGGCCACAAGACACCAGAACGCATCTTCTTGGTCCAAATACAGAAGAGCAATAGCTGCCAGCCTGAAACAATCAGAAATCTCTTTCAGATCCATATATTTTAAGGTGTTGATGTCACTTTAGACATGAAGAAACACAAACACCCCACACTAGAGCTGATGGAATCGTTTGGATCTGCTACCTGTTGAGGCCTTGGCAGTAGCCGATATCTGGATTCCTCCAGGAGAAAGCCAGCAGCACATTCCTGAGTTTCTGGATGCCATCCGAGTCAGGAGAGGCATAGTGCTTGTTGTTAGGGAGCGTCCGCAGAAGATCAAGCTCTATCTGCTTGCAGGCTGGGTTTGGTTTTTCGTTCGCCATGGACAGAAGGTTCTGATAATAGTCTTTTGGCAGGCCGTCACGAATCTTCTTCACATGGAAGTTCACGCACCAGCTCCACACCTTGGAACGGTGTTTATGGGGAACCCCACTTCGCATCAGCGCCTTAAGCTCTGGAGATCGAACCATCTCTCTGTTCATGGTGATGGCCAGGTAGTTGTCCCACTTCACCCTGACTGAGGTCTCCTGGTCTGTCAGGGAGAGGGACTTCAGGTCTAGCGCTCTCTTTTTGGCTTCAAGTTTTTCCTCTTCATCCTCCTCCTCCGGGACAGTTTTGAAGCCATAAATGTCATACTCACTAAATGACAAAGAAAACAGTATCACTGGGTTATTTGGTTTACAAGCAATTTGTAACAAAAGACCCAACAATCTTCAAAGTACAAAGCCAAATTTAATAGTAATAATCAACTAGTTGGCGAGTTGTTAAGACAACGAATTGAAACCAAGCATGGTATGAGAATGGATCCACTCAAGAAGAACATGACATGTTTTGCAGAACCAGAAAAACATCCTGTTCCTATGACAAGTAGCATTTGAAGAATGCTAACAAGACCAAACATGTTTGAAGATGGGATCTTTAGAAGGGGTGGCTGAACAAAACTGAAAGTAAACAAAAGAAATTTCATATTGAATGGTGAGCTAGTTCTACTCTTCGTTTTGGTAACAGAAAGCTTTAAGTGGCCATATATTCATTACCATGTCAACTTCTATATAACTCATGTTTGCAGCTGAATTTGCATAAATGAACTAACTAGGGAGGAAGCTTTGTTTTTTTATTTGCACTGAGTATCTGTACATAAAAAAAAGCAAGGAAAATAAAATTTTTCGTGACATGATACCTGACAGCGTTGGGTTTGAGGATAGGGTGCTCCTGCTGGTCTGTGCTCTCCACCTGTAGTGCATCTTCTAGTAAGCGAGTGATGACCTCTCCGCTATGGGTCTGCTCTGAGGAGGAGCAAACGGGAGTCTTCACTTCCTGTAGTAGAACCAGGTACTTACTCTCCACCTGACACAGCTTGGCCTCCAAACTGGTGCACTGTAGAACACACAACAAAGGAAGAAAGAACATGTGAAGAACAAAAATGATTCCTCGTCTATCAAAAAAACATGCACAGGCAACCCTGCAAAGGTTGGAATGCTAGGGAAAAGGAAATGCTAACATGGCACATAAGAAAGAATCTGCAAACAAAACATCCATGGTGGTTTGTGTGCAGTGAGTAGCTAAAGTCACAGACCTTTGCCTCTAGCGCTTTTTCTCTGGATTCAGCATTTCTTCTCAAGACCGTCAACTCCAGAATTTCTTTGTTTAAGAAGTTATTTTGGGATTTGTAGCCCTGAAGGCTGTCCTGGAAAAGTGTAAAAAAGCCAAAAGGTTGTATGTGAGATACAAAACAGTCATGAAGTGTTTATAAATCTAACCTGCAATATACAGAAAACTACTACCTAAAGGATCTGAGAATTTAATTGGTCTTGTGAAAAAAAGACTCAAGACTTGACTTGGACTCAACATCTAGGACTTCTAACATGCCTTAGTCTTGCATGCAACTCTTGCCTATGTCAGATGTATTTCACCCTAAGCTCTCACTGAGCACCCACTCACACATTTATATATATTCAGATATAGTGATTAGAAAGTACATATATTAGTATGTTCTTGCACTACCTTCAGGATGTCCAACTCTTGTTGTTCCCTAGTTGCACTAGGCGAGTTGCATTCAGCCGACTGGGTTTCTTCAATACTACTCTGTTGGGAAAGTTTCATGATGACTTCATCCTTGGCCTGAATGGTCTCCATGAGCATGCCCAGCTGTTCATTTATCTCCCCAACTTTAATCTTCAAACTCTTCAACTCCTGTTGAAGACTCTCCTTCTCCAAAGCTAACTTCTCCATGTGTCCACAAAGGTCTTTGATCTGGGTGTCCCGCTCTGCCAGGGCTTTGTCCACCTCATTCTCAGCTTGGTCATGACTGTCAGGCCCCATGTTCCCAGGAGACACTGTGGAACGCCAATCACATTGGGAGCTACGTAGTGTTTGTTGGAGAAGATGAACCAACTCCTGGTAGAAGAGAATACTGTGTGAAGCTCAAGCCTCTGAGATCAGCAGACCACAGTTACCCATCAATTACTTAGATAACCTACTCAAAAACACCAACTGACCAAGCAAAACTGGGATCGTTCGTAGTCACTGATTAGTCTTTACAGTCCTGAGGTCAAAGTTTGCAGTGGTAGCCAAATCTGCTCCTGAAGGCCTAATTTCTTACTATCCTGTAGAGTTTAGCTTCAGCCCTAATCGAACACACCCTAACCAACTAATCAATGTGTTCTGAATTACTTAAATAATAGGCAGGTGCAATGGAGCAGAATTGGAACTAAAGTCCACAGAAATGTAGCCCTCCAGAAGCAGGGTTGGTTACCACTGCACTAGAACCAGTTGCAAAAATTTATACCTCCGAGTCAGCTGGCACTTGTCTTTGCATCAGATTGACTAAATTACTCATTCATTTTTTTTTTTTTTTTTTTTTAAATATTTTTTTTTTTACTGAAATTTGTGTTTATTTATATTTATCTACAGATATTTATGTTCTGGGAGAATCCATTGTGGTTGTAACCGATGATAGACTATTTGTGGGTGGCTGTTTGTTGTTTCACCTATCAATTTGTGTCGATAAAGTATAATAGGGTAATCCTGTATAGTGATTTATCCTATATAGTGCTTGCATAAAGCAAGTAGTGCATACACTTGTAGCTGTTATGTATCTTTGTAAGTCATTGTAAGCCTTCATTCACGCGCAAGCGCACGAACCCCCCGTTAAAAACAAAAACAAAAAAACAAGTGGGCTCCCCCAAAGTCCACGGTATAGTTCGAACACTGTGTACAAACATTCAATTTACCTTGCAAAAATACATTTAAACAGTTTCAAAAGTCTGCACATGATGCAACCTGAACTAAGACAAGGAACTGAAATGCAGGTACAAAGAAAGACCCATTGCTCCGGGATGAAGTAATTTGTGTTACATTCTGACCCTAGAATTGTCTAGTATTGTATTACCTAATAAGATCAACATTTTGGAGAAAGGTTTTGATAACCTTCAGCTATCAAATGTCAATTATCTTCATGGACTGATGAATTATCACCAAACTGATATAACAAAAAAGAAACCTGGAGATCAAATAAAGTTAATCATTATTATGTACAAACAGGGTGCGAACTACGGGGGAGCTAGGGGGAGCTCGGTTCCCCTTAATAAGACATGGGCTCCCCTGAAAACGGGATTTGTGAAATTTTGGGGGGTCTCAAAAAATATTGACAATGTGTTATTTTGACGTGCAATTTCAGTTTGGTGTAATGTGATCATCGTGGATTATTATGTGTAAAATTGCAAAAATATCATTCATTCATGCATGACGGCGATTTAAACCTAATTAACTTCAATAAAGATAACTATACATGCTATTCTTGTCATGAGCATCAAGGTGTGGGGGCGCTGCGGTGCAAATTCCACTCATGTTTAGTACATGTTAACCCAAAGATTCGTAGAAAAAATATAAACGCTGGACTCTGTGGTCGATTCTGTGTTAAGGTAAGGCATGAAATTCGCAATTATGTGTTGTGGCTGGGTTGTTATAGGTCTGCGTGACTCTCGATGTCTTAGGCCTAATTGAACGGAGGAATTATGGTATTCTTCTGTAGCCTGACGACGAGTAACTTTAACCGTTGTTCATGTGAACTCAAAGACAGCCTGATGCTTTGTTTATAGACTATTTGGGGGTGGCTGTTTGTTGCTTCACCTATCAATTCTAGGGGTCGACCGATTATCGGCCTGGCCGATTATCGGCGCCGATATTAAGCATTTTTATGATTATCGGTATCGGCCATTTTCAAAACCGATTCGCCGATAAAATAACTTAAAAGACAAGGAACTGAAATGCAGGTACAAAGAAAGACCCATTGCTCAATTTGTTGGCTCTGGATCAAGTTTTAGTTTTCATTTTTGATTTGAGTTTCTTTTCTTAGCCTGTTTTTTAAGTTAAAGTTTTAGTAGGTTTCTCAGCATGTTTTAATAAAACGCAACAGTATTTTCAGCCATTAAGGAAACAGTCTCATCACACCTAATTTAGTGAGTAACTGAACACATTTTTGGGGAATATGCAAATCGCAAAGAAAACATGTTAATAAAATATTATCAGTAATGTTGTAATCATGAATAAACACACGGTATTGTTTCTATATGTTATACAGAATCATTATCTAGAGCTGTTAATGTGTTAAAAGCACAGCCAGGGGCCAAAGGGGAACTTTAAAGGGAAAAGCACAACAACAGTACCCATTTTGTGGTTCTCAAGGCCCTTGCTTAAGATGTGCTGACACCTATATATAAAAGCAAACAGAAATATACGGCTGATGTAAAAAATGGCTTACTGCACCAAAGCTTGAAGGTGGATATAAGAAAAGTCTGTGAATTATAAATGTAGAGGATGTATAGTATAATCACTGTCTGATTATTCACTTGCACATGGGAAATCCCCATGAATAAGTATTACAAGGATTGAGGAACTATTAGCAAACAGCTATGAAATTCCTATAAAAATCTCTGTTTTGAACTGCTGCCTGCCTTTGCAGTAAGACTACTGTATGTCAGCATGGTACAACATGGGGGGAAAAAATGTAACTCGAAATAGAATAATTGCAGACACACATTTAAAGGCTGCCATCCCTCAAGCAAATACTTATGGAACATGTAGAGAAATATGACGGGATTGCAAATTAACATTTTATACTAACACCAGCTTGCTTAAACACACCACAAAAATAAAATATAGTTTATGACCTTCAAGAATGAAACTTAAGTGTCTTGATGGCTTAAAAAAAAAAAAACTTGGTCCCTACCTGATTTATTCATATCGTACCTTCTGACTGGCGAGCTCTTCTCTGAGTTGGTTCTCTTGCTCCTGCAGGTGACTGATCTCCTCCTGCTGGCTCTGAATGCGGAGCTGCAGTTCGGAGGTCTTGGTCCCGTTACATTCAACCGGTGAGCTCTCTGCACTGCGGCTGGGTTTCCCAGAGCCCATGTGAAAGGGCCGTTTCATTCTCGAGGGGTTGCGGAAGTCAAACGTGAATGCTGAGCCAATGGAGTCTACGGACAGTCAGGAGTGACAAGACAGACACAGTTTCAGAGGCATTCAGTTTAACTGAATCATTTGTGTGTGTCATTAAAATGTCTGAACGATCATCTTACATCGTTGAACGTGAGTTGGGCTTTCCCGGCGCTGGCTGTCAGGTGGAGATTTGTGCTCTGGTGTGTCTTTGGTTGGAGGATCCACCATCTCCCAGTCCTCACTGTTGGCTGTGTAAAACACACTGCGTCTGTTTTCTCCTCCTCGGCTGGCCCGCAGATGAGACATGCTATTTCTGATAGACGGTGGGAGAAACAAAGAAATGCTATCATACAATATAGTACGGAGAAGCAAAATTCATGTGTAACAGTATTAACTTAACCGCAGTATATTGACAAAGATTGAACTTTCTACTACTGATGTCAGATGTCTATATGAGTTCATTCGAAACTTTGAAATAGTAAAGAAATTTCACTCAAACATGTACTCATATGATGGACGTGTTACATTTGTCTTGCTGTCAGCATGTTCTGTGATTACTGTTTTTTTCACCTCTCTCACATTTATAAGTCTTCTTTTATTTGCATAAAGCGTCAAAGTATTGCCAGTCTCTTAAAAGCTAACATGGAGCTGCTGTAGAATTTCCAGCTATTTTAGTTTGTTTATCTTTGCTGATATCCAGATTCAGTCCTTTGGCCGGCTTCAGCATTACGTCATCCAAACAGATGCGTCCAAAGTCTTTGGAAAGTTTGAAAAGGCGTTCACACATGGAAACGGTTGGGAAAATTATTTAAATATGAATAATTCTAAATCAAGATTCAGATGTACCTGCAATTTTGCCCATTTATAATTAGACATGCATAAATAAAGAGTATTAAAAGTGACAAATTCTTCTGTCTCAACCACAATACTCAAAATACTTAACCATACTGACTAGATCAGATTTACAGTACAACATGTCAGTTATCAGACTATAGTTGCATCTGCCAAAATTATTATTATTTTTATTATTTATAGGCTTCAGTCTGATTAAGCTAATGTTGAAAGCAGATAATTCAATGAATTGTATTATATTAATATAATACAATAAAACAATATAATAATGACAATATATTGAAAGAGCACATTCTTTTCTCTTTAAAAAGTACTTAAGCTGCAACTAGCACTTATTTTGATAATCAATCTGTTGATTTTTTTATTATTTCATTAATTGTATTAAAAAAATTCCTAAAAAAGAAAAAATTATATATATCCTAATATTCTACTCCTAATTATGTGCAAATTGAAGGCTAATAAAAACAAACAAACAAATATAGCCTAAATGTATATCTGGATGCTCTACATTGTGCAAAAAAGGTTTCTAATATTGTTTTAATACAAACTATATAGAGATTTTCACATTATCAGACCAAACAACAACAGCTTTTGTCCACAGTATTAAACCACTGGGACAGTTAAATTTACATAATTACAGTTGTTCTTATATCATTTTTGCTTGCTCTACATGCAGGATTTCAATTAAATACAGTTCAATTAAAACCTTTAAAAAATGATGCTCAATAGCGGTCATCCTAGTGTGAGTCTCCCAGGATCCTACCTGATCTCAGAGCCCCAGTGTCGGAGGGAGTTGAGAGCTGCGTTGGGTTGTGCCACAGGGTTACGCACCGACTGGAGCCCGACCAGCCCATCACTGTCCATCTCCACAGCAAAGTCACTCCGAACACTTTCCATGCTCTCGTTGGGCTTCTCATAGAGCACTGCTTCTAAAACAACACGGTCACAGTTTGAGTTATCAGCGTCAACGATCACAGTCTGGCACTTTTCTCAGTGTCATTCATCAATCTAAGATGTGTCCTTGTTTCAACGCATTAGTAAATCTGCACTGCAGAGAAACACATAATTTCATTGTACAAAAGGCCTTTTGTATCCCTCATTAACATATGTACAAATAATTACTTTATTCATAAATAGCCGACTTTTCTAATGACATCATTAGAACAATTTTTTGTTTTTTTCATCAACATTTAATATTTCTTGATGGGTGTTTCCAACTAACAGTGGTAACAGGGTTGACAGTTAGTTGTATAAATAAATACTGTATGTAGTGTATGTATCCGATTAAAAGAAATGAAAAGAAATGTAAAATTAAGATTTGTATTTTTCTGTATATTACATTAGATTTACATAATGCATTTTTAAAAAGAAATTAAAGGTGTTCCCCAGGTTATGCAACCCTGTTATCATTCAATCTCCCTTATTAAATGAAACTGCAATTGCTTGGCCTTGTCAAAATTGCATCATCATCCTTTTAGGAAGTGAACTGTGCAAAGACAAATGTCTTCTCTTTTTTAATATAGTTGTTAATCCATGTGTTTTTGCATTTTTGTCCATAGTGGACAATCTTAAATGATCAACCCTGTTACTGTGATTTTGTACAGAAAGATTTGATTATAGTAAAGCAGATATTTATAGAAACATCAGCAATAAATTCCCTTTCTAATAAACACCTTGTAGTTCCATGCACAAGGTTAGTAATGTCTAAATAAACTCTAAAATGGTCAACCCTGTTATTATTTTGCAGCATATATGTGTATTAATTTGTGTATGAATATGCCATCAGTTCTAAACAAATATGTCAGTGGATTTTGATTTGAGAGGACAAGAGAGAATGGACTTGGAGGAAGGATTGGAGAAAGCGTTGTTATGAATTATGGACTCGTATTTTGGCCAGAAGTGATGTTTAAGTTAAAACCCCTTAATGATACATTTGTTTATGACAAACATGCAGCTTTTCACTTCACATGATGTTAATTGATGGACTGGAGTTGTGTGAATTACTTGTTTTTATCAGCTGTTTGGACTCTCATTCTGACGGCACCCATTCACTGCAGAGGATCCATTGGCGAGCAAGTGCTATAATGCTACATTTCACCAAATCTCTTCTGATGAAACTCAAACTCATCTACATCTTGGATGACGTGAAGATGAGTAACTTTCCGGCAAATTTAGATTTTTGAGTTAATTACTCCATTAAAACACCCCACTAAATCAGTCTGTTTATGTGCTGAGCTATAATCTTCATATAATGAAAATATAGTAATAAAGTATCAGAAACCACTACATAAATTACTCTCCGACTCTGGGTGCAGTAATAATGTTGCTGACTAATATCTAAATTTTTGCAAGCGTAAAGCACATTTACAATTTTAAATATAGCTGTACTACCACTAAATGGGACAAAGGTTAATGTGAGAAGACACTTTACTATAATTTTGCTTTACTGTACTATTGTTATCATTACAAAGGCCAGTAACAACTATGTTAATTAACTGAATGAAATGACTAAAGCATAGAGGCTCACAGGTGCATTTGTTTTATGTTAATTAAAAAAAATTACCCGCCAAGTGACAGTAATAAGGAAGAAGCACACTGGCCTTTTGTTTTGGTTCTGCCTTTTCGACTTCTAAAATAATACTAAATGCTACAGCTATTCACATACAGCAGAAACCACAAAACTGTCTGAGGTTTTGAAGATCCTTTATAGTCCCTCATTAAAAAGGAAAGTGAAATCGAGAAAAAACTTTAACCATTTCTATCATTACTAAGATCTGTTTGTTGGCTGCTTTTACAACAATACACTATCCAACTTACTTAACTACTTATCTATTTCTTTTATATAGTTTTAACTACAATTTTAGTTTAAAATTCATTTCTGGGTACATTTTATGTGTATACAAAACTAATATTCCAAAGACCAAAAAATGTTTTAAGGTTATCCGAAACATCAGTTTAGTAGAACTACTTAATAGTACATATTCACAGATGCAAAATAACCTTCTACTTTATATTTACTCATATGCTTTCTAAAAACAGGAAACTATGTAAAATGGTGACACATGGCTGAGGAATCGTGCGCATTTATGATATTTGACTCAAGCAGCAAACAAACTATAGGTTGACAATACAACAGCATCAAAAATTCCACATATGAATAGAGGCCATGACCAACAACTGCTTTTTATCGTTCTTTCTTTCAGTGCATTGAGTGTTTGTCACGGTCTGCTCACTTCTCCATATATCTCACCTGCATCTTTGGCCACCAGGCCTGTATGTGGAAAAAACGGGGTGGGGGAGCACCAGCTGTCTCTGTGGCCAGACATTTTGCAAAAATCCCATCGTTTCTGCTGTAGCTGCTGCAGCCAGTAATGCATCACCTGCCTGTTGGGTGCCTGCTCGCAGAAAGAAAAAGAAAAGTAGGGTGAAACCAAGGCTCTATTTTTGCTCTATTGTTTTGTGGTATAACAGCAGTCTTGGGAGGAACAGGGTCAGGTGTGAATGTGACTGTCCCCTTTGAGAATCATCATGCTTGTTTCGTTCTCAGTTCCAGTTTACAGTTCGGTGATGAAGTTGCTCTTTAACTGTGAGAAACAAAATATATTTAAAAACAACAGCCAAATCAACACTAATAAATAGTCAATGACTGTCCACAATAAAGAAATAAGAAAAATAATTTCTTAAGAAAAGTCCTTAAAGGGGTGGTTGACTGGTTGTTTTTTTCTAGGCTTGATTGAGTTTATGGGGTGCAGTCTAACATGTGTTAATGCTTCGTTTTTTAAAAAACGCATTATTT
>NW_015640043.1:1091956-1118912 GCF_001515625.1 Sinocyclocheilus rhinocerous
GCAGAGCGTGTGCAGAGCAGGGGGACGCTAGGAACAGTATTAAAAACCGCTGCTTTAGAAACTTGTGAATCCATTAGAATCGTTAGAAGACAGAATCGCGATTCATATATGAACAGATTTTTACGTGTACCTCTAGTTTTCCTCTTCTCTAAAGCAGCGCAGCATGGCCTCACCCCCTTTGCTGCCTTTTCTCGAGGGCGGGGTTTATCTGGGCTTGTTACGTCACGAACCCGGGAAGTAACTCGTTGTAGTCCCTACCAGCCGTTTTTGTAGGCATTAAACTGACAGAATTTTAAAAGACTTTAAAATTATTTATTGGATGATTTATTTATTGCATTTGGTTGCACCACATGACTTTGATTTGGTTGAAACTGAAAGTTTTTTTATATTATTAAGCACTAAAGCAGTTTTTAATTTTTAATTATTCTTTAATTAGGCTCTTTTAATTAGGCTTTTGTCAGGAAAGTTTTATTACCCTGACATTTTTGACTTTATGTTCCTGCAAAACATTAAAATAAATAAATAATTTTAATTCAGAGATTGTAATTCAGAGAATAAAAACATACACACCGCGCCAATGCCGTCTCACTGAAGATCTGTTTGAAGTAGGGCTGCACGATAAATCGCATGCGATATTTAACGCGCATCTTATGAGTAAAGCCGGTTCTGTAATCAGCGGTAAATCTCCATCACGTGCGGGCTTTCACATTGAGCAACATTAACTACACAGAGCCGTTGTTCACTGACGAGCTGCGCAAAAAATCGCGTGAATATGAACGTGGTTTTGCGCAGCTCGTCAGTGAACAACGGCTCCGTGTAGTTAATGTTGCTCAATGTGAAACCCCGCACGTGATGGAGATTTACCGCTGATTACAGAACCGGCTTTCTGACAAGATGCGCATTAAATATCGCATGCGATTTATCGTGCAGCCCTAGTTTGAAGACATTCCCTTCAACCTAGATCCTGATACCAAATAGCTACACTGCAGTGTCATGAGGGCCTGAAACCAAGCGCAACAAGGCCCCGAAACCACATGTAGTGTGAAATACATTTTCTAGAATATTAGCTTGATGTTGAGAAAGCGACATCCTGTTACATTACTAAACAGATTCAGACCTAATAAACCGCTTTCTGTGCCCAGCGAAAAAGACCTGCAGAGCTTGCAAAGACAGCACAATTACAGCAACAATCTTGTGTTATAGTCCTACATTCTCCAGTCATGAGGCAAGATGTTGAGAGCACTGATGAGTCCAGTGTGTTATATTGTATCCTGACAACAGCTGAATGACTGAGCCAGTGTGCTTTGTGTAAAGAAACATTCCCTTCTGAATACATGTATCCTTAAATAAATATAGCAAAATCTGGAATCCATAATTTTATATTATAATGTTGAGGCTACACTACATACGTTCATATGCAGTATACATTAAACAATTAAATTAAATGGATTAAAATGCACTATTTGTTGTTACTTTTATATTTTCTGTTTTAATTTTAGTTACAATTTTAGTAATGTTGTTGTGTTTTGTCATTTTTATTTGTTTCAATTTGTTTTATTATTTTAATATACATTTTTAATTATTTTTATTTATAATTTTTATTATAACAACCCTGATATATATTGGATTTTTAATACGTCTATATATTTTTTATTACATTTATTTCATACTTTGTTTTAATTTAATTTTAATTTCTGTTTATGGTTTTAGATTAAGTTAACTATATTAACCCTATTAATAAAGGAAAAAAGTCAAATTATCAATTTTATCTAAAATGGAAAATATTAATTTACACTCAAATATTAAAATACGTTTTTGACAGTATAAGGATGGTCTGTAACCACTTGTTGCAATACGTATAATCAGTTCACATTATTAAAGTGCATTAAGATAATCTTCATGACGAAGCCAATTAATTCAGTGCAATTAAAGGGGTCATATGATGCTTTTTTAAAGATCATTATTTTGTGTATTTGGTGTAACAGAATATGTTGACATGCTTTAATGTTCAAAAAACACATTATTTTTCAAATACTGTACATTATTGTAAGTCCTCTATGCCCCGCCTCTCTCAAACGCTTCGTTTTCTACAAAGCCCCCTCCTTCGTCCGCTATTTCAATGTGTCCCAGTGGAAGGGCGTCTTGAGGAGTCTTAAAATAATACAAGTAACATTTCCTGGGGTCGTACACAAACCAGCGCGTTTTCAAGCCTCTCAGGGGCCCTTTCCCTGTCAGTTTGTTCAGGTAGCCGCATGATTTGACGCTCTGCTGCTTCGTGCCATCGCAGTCGGACACATCGAAAGACCTGGCCGCCAGGATCCGGGAATTCTTTCTGGGATTGGCAGCGCTGTCATCCTCTTCATGCATCTTTCTCTGGACTTTCTTCTCCTCTATCAGCAGACACGAAGTTTCCATCCGCATGACGTCACGTGACTCCCATTCTCGTGCTGCTGCCGCAGAGGATGATGGGATATGTGGTTTTCCTGTAGTTATAATGGAAACACACAGTTTAACTGATTACAAGCAAAAGTTAATATTTCATCATTCTGAAAAAAGTGAAGTGTGAAGCCGGACATTATTATTATATTTTACTTTATAATAAAGTAAAATATAATAATAATAATAATTTATTATTATTATTATTATTATTATTATTGAACTGCTAGGTATCACAAGCATATTTTGCCGTTGTCTCTCAGGATAACCGTTAGGCGGCGCAAAAGAGTCATATATTTCATTATATATTATATATTTATATTATATATATATTCATTATATGGTTTTAATTTAACTGCTGCTGTGTGCTGTTTTAACTGATATGCTTGTTTTACATATTATGATTATATTGAGATATTTATGTTCAGTAAATATCTGAACATAAATATCGATTCTAGCTTGTATGGTGCCCTGGCCCCTGGGCGAACCACCTCTTCTGCCACCCCTAAATAAAACTAATTTAACATAAATTTAGTTTTTTTATTTAAATGTATATATTTAAATTATTACAAAAGTATATATTTAAATGTATATATTAAATAAATACAATAGGCTACTGCAAATGTACTGCACAACTGTCCAGTAAAAACATGAATACAGTGAGTGATGTTACGTTTATATATATATATATATACAAACACTAAATTACTAAATCACATTTTACTGTGTGGTTATGTAAGCTAGTTGGACAGAAAAAAATAATGTTGTTGCCCTGTAATAACATAGCATAATGTAAGTGATATATTTAGCGCGATAGCAGCAAAGATAGGCTACCATTTATCTTTTGCACATTTCCCCTCTTCTTTTTTCCTAAATGGGCTCCTGATTGCTTACCTCCCACTCTCCCTGCTTAAGTCACATTAGTGAAAGTGATGAGAGGGCTGTATGATTCCACTCTCATCACATGATGAGACTGAAACCATTTAATGGTTCTGACCGTTGGCAAAAAGTCTGACATACTTTCAGCAGAGCCTCCATATCTCCGTATCTGATGTCCAGCTTCACACTTCACTTTGTCAGAATGATGAAACATTACCTTTTGCTTGTAATCAGTTAAACTGTGTGTTTCCATGTAAACGAAATATCTGCGGTTGCCATGACTGCCGCTCTAACAGTTTGTCTGAGATGAAAAGAGAGAGGGAAACACTTTGGTTTCCTGCACCGCAAGTCGCTCATGAGCTTTCCTGAAGGTGACACCTGTCACTACACTGACGCAAGTCAAATTACAAACTGGTATATTCAACGTTGGAAAAACGGTAATAGAAACCCATAGCCTAATAAAATGGTAAACAATTTAAACACTAGATAAAAAAGTTTGTCAAGACAAACTTTAGGTTGGCTTGAGAAAGCGTAGCCTGAAAATTTGAAGTAGTTTAAAAGCTTGAAAAGTTTGAAACAGACAGACAGACAGACAGATAGATAGATAGATAGATAGATAGATAGATTTAGCACATTGCTAAGATGTTTTAGCATGTTGGTAGCATGTCGGTAAAATGGTTTTAACATGATTAGCATGTTGGTAGCATGTTTCTACATAGTTAGCATGATGTTAACATGCTGCTATCATGTTTCTGGCATTATTAGCATGATGTTAACATGTTGCTACCATGTTTCCGGCATGATTGGCATGTTGTTAGCATGTTGATAGCATATTTTTGCACTATTAGTATGTTGTTAACATGCAGTTAATCAGGTTTCTAGCATGATTAACTTGTTAACATTTTTTAACATGATTTTAACATGATTGACAAGTTGTTAACATGTTGTTAGCATGATTAGCATGTTTCTAGCATGTATATAGCATAATTAGCACATTGTTAGCATGTTTCTAACATAGGGTGACCATACGTGCCATTTTCCCAGGACGCGTCCTGGCCAGGATTTCTATATTGCCTAAAATATCTAGGTTTTGGCTTTGTTTGCGTGTGCAGACCGATCGGTGTATGACATCAAAGTACCATACAGACGGTTATGCTTTCGAAACGCTCTCGAGGTACTTTGATGTCAAACACTGATCGGTCTGAGCCGCACTGCTTTTAAGTCGAAAACACCTAATATGTACGCGTAATTGCATCGCTTTGACCGTAAATCCCACCTTCTCACACGCCATGATTGGTCCATTATGTACAATGCTTGCATGTTATTGGTCAAACTACTTTTCGATCATTACCTTCAGCAAGCATGAAAACAGGAAAACAAAGCCAAAACAAATCCTGGCCAGGACGCGTCCTGGGAAAATGGCACGTATGGTCACCCTATCTAACATGATTAGCATGTTGCTAGCATGCTTAACATGCAGTTAACATGTTGCTAGCTTGTCTCTGGCATTATTAGCATGTTGCTAGCATGTTTCTGGCATGATTAGGATGTAGTTAACATGTTGCTAATCATATTTCTAACATGATTAGCACGTTGATAGCATGTAGTTAACATGTTGCTAGCATGTTGTTAACATGTTTCAAACATGATTAGCATGTTGGTAGCGTGTTTCTAACATGATTAGCATGTTGTTAACATGTTGCTAACATGTCTCTTGCATGATTAGGATATTGTTAGCATGATTAGCATGTTGCTAGCATTGATTAGCATGTTGTTACCATGGCTGCATCCGAAAACTTAGGCAGACTTGCTGCCGTATGAGGCAATGACTTTGCAGGCAGCGTTTTTGCACAAAGGCACCTCATGAAACTGATTTCGGACAGGCTTCTGAGGCAGCGTAATGGTTTAATGATCTACAACAAAATAGAACGAGTTTTGGAGATAACTAAACGAATATTTAATTACTATAATACTGATTTCTCGCTACAAATAACATCAAAAGTGCAAAAAGTTAGTCAGAAATATACATTTACACACAAACTGACCACCAAACGCAACTTTCAGACGCCATCTTTATTTTTTAGCTCAACCGTCACGGAATGGAACTCACAGGATTGTGGGATATCAAAGGCAGCGAAGGATACATCTATGCTGCCTTCAAAATTAGATCAGAAGAAGGTACCTCCGGAGACAGGAAGTAAAGCAGAATCTGGATTCGGACGTGCCTTGATGCCTTCCTGCCTTGGAATGCTGCCTCCGAAGGCAGCATTTTAGAGCTTTCAGACTCAGCCCATGTTTCTAGCATGATTAGCATGTTGCTAGTATATTATTAGCATGATTGGCATGTTAGCATGTTTTAACATGTTAGCATTATTTAATACATTGCTAGCATGTTTTAGCACATTGATACCATGATTAGCATGTTGCTAACTTGAATTAGTACATTGATAGCATGTCTTAGGCTAGTTGGCAGGCTTGGCTATAGTGAGATAGATAGATAGATAGATTAGAAATATAAGGTAGAATGGGTCCTTACATTAGTCTAAATGAATGTTTGAAATCAGTCTAGTGGTTGTACAGTTAAAGCTCTAGGAGTAGCATTTAGAAATTTTAGTCTCATAATAATAAAAATAATAATAAGCTTAAAGCCTGGAATACACTACACAATTTTTGCCCCGATTTTCTGCTGTTTTACAGTCTGCAGAAGTTGCCGAAAGTCTGAGCCAGTCTGCAGATTTGAGTTCACAGATTCCATTGAAAATCGCGTAGTGTATGATAATCTGCAGACTCCGATTTTGTAGCTACAGACTCTGATTTTAACCCAGTACGAGGATATTACACGTTTGATATTTTCAGCTGATTTTAGAACACATTGTTTTCATTTGTCACATTACCCCCAGCAACAAGGTGCACGTTTCTGCATGAGTTTGTTGTGATCGGAACGATTTTAGCGTCTGGTAGTGTGGTCGTGTAGTGTATGATGGCCAGTTTTCCTCTGTTTTCCTCTATTACAAAGTCGGTAAGTGTATGATGCCTAGTGTTTTAAAAACCTGTTCAGTTTTTAAAAGTCGTGTAGTGTATTCCAGCCTTAAGTAGCTTAAGTAGCATATCAGTAGGCTGGCTTTCTCAAGCCAACCTATTTATTTTGCATAAACAGTAATGATCAATTCACAGTATAAAGGACCGTTCACATCATGAACGATAACTATAACAAAATATATTAGCATTTTCACCAACACGTTTTCCATAATGAATGATAAAACACAACAACGCTCGATAACTTTCAAGCTCTTTAATTAAAGTCAGTAGATTCTGATTGGCTGTTGTTTTTAGCATTCATCAGCAGAATGAATGAACGAATGAATGAATGCATGAATCTATATGTATTTTTACATAACATAACAAAATATCAAAATATAAGCTACCATATTATTTAAAAAAATAGTATTTTTTTATTTGTTTGTTTGTTGTTAAAATGCATACTTTAAATGCTAATATCTAAAGTCAAATTATTTTTAGCTTGTTTTTCCTTTTATTCTTGTGGCGGTTGTCTTAAAAGATTCAGATCTTTAAAGCTGGCACACAAATCTGCAGCAAACAGACGTAACCGTCACTCTGACATTCTCCGCTGTAAACAGACGTCTGTCTGACCTTTCTGAAATGTCACTCTGTCTGACTTCTAGTCCTCCACAGCGTCTCGCATATAAGTGTCTTTTTCCTTTTACCTTCATGTTTAAACTTCTGGCCTCGATCCGCTGAAGTTCAAGTGGGTCATTCGTTTCCCTCATACTGTATACGTGACTTTGATGACTTCAACAATAAATAGCTGATGCTTAATTTGTTTTTTTATATTATCATTATTATTTATTTTGGTGTGTAGAAATTATTTTCACTCAGAAATTGCTAGTAAATTTGACCAATAATTACAGAGAAATGTCAAGTAACATAAATATAAGCACACATCTTGTCTTTATTTATTTATTTGATTTATTGATTGATTTTATTTGATATAGGCTAATGGACCCTTTTAACATCATGTGTCCATTTTTAAAATAATGAACTATTTCATAAATCAAAAACTTTGTCATAATGGGATCATTATCCTTTCAGCAAGTAAAATCTTCAAGGACAAGGCAAATCCTGATCAATAAAGGTACAATATGTAAGTTTTCACCGCTAGAGGGCGCATATTCAAAACAAACAAAGAAACAAAGACCTAGTTTGATGACGCAGTGACTGAGTGTGGAATCATGGGAGTTATGGTCTTCATCCCCACAGCCGACGCAATCCGACGGGACTCGGGCAGAAATCATGTTCATGGATGAGCTAATGTATTAAAGATTTATTAATATCATAGTATGAAGCAGAGTGAGGCGGAAAGCCGTCGAAGCAAAACGAGGCAGCGCGACACACAGCTCGAAAGCAGCGGAGCTTTTATTATGCCACACTTTAGCGCTTCCGCTCCTTCCGGTCGTGCGTATGTGGGGTAAAGCAGCGCTGTTTTATCACACTAGATACGTTTGAAAGTTCTGTTATAATGCTACTCTGTGATGAAACGCACAACATATTAAAGTGTTTCCATGTTTTCTACTACGGAAATCGAGGGGTTATGACGTCATTGGCAGGCGACACAATGACACTAGACACGGTCCGTGTCACTAGTTTTAAAATTGCGTATTTCTCTGGATTTAAACATTCTTCGAAACATTTGGGATAATGTAAGTACACAAGTCAGCAAAATATATAACACTGTTCTAGTGGTTTTTGGATATTTTAATAAAAAAATATTGTGCCTTTTAGATTTAGAATTAGATTTTTTTTAAAGATATTAATAATTTTATTCAGCATGGATGCATTAAATTGTTTAAAGGTAAAGACATTTATATTGTCATGAAAGGTTTCGCTTTCAAATAAATGTTGTTCTTTTGAACTTTCTATTCATCTAAGAATCCTGCAAAATTGTATCATGGATAAGATAATAAATGTTTCTTGAGCAGTATATTAGAATGATTTCTGAAGGATCGTGTGACACTGAAGACTGGAGTAATGATGCTGAAATTACAGCTTTACATCACAGGAATAAATTACATTTTAACATATATGCAAATAGAACACAGCTATTTAGAACTGCAATAATTTTCCACAATATTTTTGTTTTTACTATATTTTTTAATTAAATGGTGACCATAAGAGACTTCTTTCAAAAAATCTTACCAACCCCAAACTTTTGAACAGAAGTGTATCAGCATTGATCTTTTATTAAACTATCAACCACATTATTTATCTGAAGTTCAAAGCCGTGATGATTCACTAAACTTATCTGGCTGAAGACAAATTATATGTAGAAATGATTTTGACACAGTCAACAGGAAAAATCGTTCAAAGCAACTCCTCCACAGCACAACTGATGAAGGCTTTTTGAAACAGGGCTTATTAGTCACAAGAACAATTCCACGTTTTCAACATTACAGGAAGTTAGGAAGACTGTAGGTGTCTATACTGTCACACAAACTAGAGTCTTAAAGCTAAAAACGAAAGGCTTTTGTGCCTCATGGAAGAGAAAAAATTGGGGTTGAAATGATACAAGGGTGAGTAGACAGAATTTTCATTTTTGTGTGAACTATCCCATACCATATTGTTGTTTATATGTTATTGTACTGTAAGTGATTCACCAACACCAAATAAGGAAAATGAGTACAGTCCCTAAATGACAGATCAAACCGTTGATATACTGTAGAGTACAGCGGTCCCACTCTGTAATGATGAAGCCGCCGCAGAGACACTGCATGGAAGGTCTCAGGAAAACCCTGTCCACCAGCGTGACACACACTCTTTCTGAGGAGGCTGTTGTCCCACGTGTGAGGGGTGGGGAGAGCAGATCAGACCAGCCTGGGCAAAAACCACAGCGTTACAGTACACACACTTTAACCCTGATGACTCAGTTATTGATCCTGTGCTGCCACACTGACGACCTCTGTACCAACATGATGCCACTGGGGACACTGATTTTCATGTAACTGATTTGAAGATTTTATGTAGTACTTTCAGCCATAAATAGTGTGATAATCTATTTATTTTATTTTATTGTATTATAAATAATTGTATTATATAAATGCATTTATATCTATATAAAATGTATTAAATATACCATTAAAATGATAAATTCATAAATGTTACAGATCAATAAAATATATTTAATTTGTTTTTATTATAATTCATTATAAATTACATTATATTAATTTAGTTAATTTTCAAGTGTGGCTGAAGTATCAAAATTCACTTATATTTACATAAATATTTATGTGATATATAAATATATATATATAGATAAATAAGCAAATAAATTACATTTGCCACTATGCAGCTTCTTGAAGTTTACATGACTTCCTGCAAGTATATAACCCACCATACAAACAGAAAGTGTGTGTGTGTGTGTGTGTGTGTGTGTGTGTGTGTGTAATACATATATTCCAATGAGACCACATTTCTTTCCTCTGTGTGTTCCATTTCTCTTCAGGAAACTGTAAGCTGTGATCTGTGTGAGAATGTCTGTGTTTTTCCTTCCCTCCCTCGCGCTGTCATTCATACGTGAGCTGAGTGTCTTACCCTCTCTATAACACTCTGTTTTTCCAAGCTCTGTGTGGAACAATTTGTGAGGTGAATAACAGTCGAGGTATAACAGTCAAGACACCTTCAGAACGTCCTCCTGCTCTTCAGAACTATATCAGGCACGTGAGAGGCTAAGGACAGTTTTAATCTTGAGCAACATGACACTCAAATCACACTGCACGGATCAGCGCACACCAACAGGTACGTATGGCTTTCTATGTTCCAGACTGTACGATGGTTTAAAGGATTTTTTATCTCCATTTTTTTATGAATTATTTAGGTATGATACTATGTTTAATATTTGTTCACCAATTACTTGTGAATATAGCAATAAATTGTGTGGTAATGTGAAATTAAAGATACAAAAAAGACTACAAATTTTTAATTTAATTTAACTTAATTTTATAATTTAGTCACAAAAAAAAAACTAAAATAATTCACATAACTTTACATAAACATGTATTATTTAATTTATTTTAAGCATTAAATAAATAAATAAATAAAGATACTAAAAATGATTCACATAAGTTTAGGCACATACAATTTTAACAAACAAATAAATAAAGTAAGTAAGCAAGTAAGTTAAGGGCACTAAAAATACTAAAAAATGCTCCACATAAATAAAAGTATGTAAAAATGTAATCTAAGCATTAAATGAATAAACAAAATTCTAAAAACACTGAAAAAGCACTCAAAAGTACTACAAAAACTTCCCACATAACTTTAAGTACATAATCTAATGCACGTACAAAAATATTTTAATTTAATAATTTAACGTATAAATATAAATACATACATAAATAAGAAAAAGAAATAAGAACCTGCTATTCTGTCATTGAGTAATTTTCTATGGATGTCTTTAAAAAATCAATTAAATGTTTAAAAAGCAAAAATCTCAATCAGTAAATCAATCAATAAGAAGAAAATTTAAAAAATAATAATAATAAAAAAAAGGAAACAATACATTTTGTATAGCCTAGATGTCGTCCACAGAAGAGAAACTAACTAAATTAATATATAAACCTGCGGTTATTTGCTGATATATTAGTCATTTTTAAATATTTAATGAATATTGCCTATGAATAAATAAATAGAAAAAAAAGAACCTATAAAAAAGAACCTATAAAAAAGTGAAGTGAACTGATAGTTTTACATTTTGTCCATTCACAGGATCTCTATGGACCAGCGGACACTGCAAAAGACAGTACAGCTCTAAATCGCAGCATAACTACCTCACAAGAACACATCCGATGGACCAGAGGAGGCCCAAACCTCACAGGTTCCACTCCTGCCTGATGTTTCGCTTAAAGGTACATGGAATTTGGACACTTAAATCATGCCTAAATGTCACTGCAATGGAATCCATCAGTCAAGGTGACTTTTACTGGATGTATGAAGTCATTTCCCATCAGGGAATCTATTTTTACACAGCTGTACTGTGATCTAATTGAAACTTCCGAGATCATCTAAAATTACAAAGTGGGTTGGCAAGCACAGATGTAGCGATACACAAAATTCATGGGAAATTTACATGACCTCAGGCTGTTTCGCTTACCCTGAGAAAGGTACCTGCTGCAGTAAAATGTAACCATGTCAGACTGACTCGGCTCTGGCGTGATAAACAAGAACAATGGCTCTGTTGAAACAGCCGCGGGTGTTTTATGACGTCGCCGGGAAAATAGGCAAATGAGGCTGTCGGTGTGGACCTGCAGTGTCAAAGCTGGTGGCATTGGCTGTCCAGTGCGTTGTCTCATCTGCCTTTCTATATTGACACAGGAGCGTGTGAGAATGGACCACAGCCAGCCTGGAGGAGACGTCCAGGAAAGCACTGAGAGCAGACTGAGGGAACTGGCCCTGAAATGGTTTACAGAGACCCAGGCACCTCTAATTCTCCACAACGGCAACTTCCCCGAATGGTTCCAAGGATTTATCAGCAGAAAGTAAGAAGCGTTTCTGAGAAAATGGACATTTGGAAGGGGCAACAGATGGGTTTTTTTTAAGCGATACTATCTGTTATGTGATGCTACGGCAGCTTTATTTCACTGTTTAAAACATAATATGCTATCTCTCCTGAGAAAAACTCATTTTATGTGCTTGTTTATTTCAGAAGGTGTCTTGTTGATTAAAAATATGAGGTTATTTGAATCTATAGCCACCTTAAAAACAAAGGTTCGTTATTAGCATCTGGTTCCATGAGGAATTTTAACATCCAAGGAACCTAGAAAAAGGTTTTAAAATGTTCTTAAAAATGGCTCGTTTAAAAACTTTTCAAAGAAAAGTTACTTGGGGAACCAAAAATGGTTCTTCCAAGGCATTGCTGTGAAAACCCCCTTTCGGAACCTTCATTTTTAAGAGTGAATCACAAGTTTTTAAGTTTCCGAAGTGTTATATGTGTACTTTTCGGTTTCATAATCTTGTTATGTAAGCAATATTCAAAGTTGGGCCGCTTTCATAATTCCCTGTGGTTTTGTGTTTCGCAGGGATGCAGAGGAGCATCTGAAAGACAAGGAACTGGGCTGTTTCCTCATTCGGCTCAGTGATAAAGCCACTGGATACATTCTGTCATATAAGTGAGTGTTTCTCACTCAAAATAAGGGCTGCAAAAGTCATTGGTAATTTGCTGGAGTACAATTTAGCATTGTTTTTTTATTTCTCACAAATTACCCAGATATTTGCATTTCCTTTACGCACAGGAGGAAACTTTTAAAATGCAAAATTCTGGTTGAATATCAGCATTTTCTGGGGTTAATCTTTAGCTCAATGTAAATAATGATTGTAAATAATTCTTTAAATGATTTAAAAATGTTTACAAATATTATTTAATTGAATATACTGTCTTTTAAAATTCATTTTAACAGTGTAAATGATTGTTTTATAGAGGTCGTGATCGATGTCGGCACTTCGTCATCAATCAGAATAAAGATGGACGTTTTATTGTGACGGGCGACACAGAGATGCATGATACTCTCACCAGCCTCATCGAATATTACAAGACCAGACCCATTGAACCGTTTGGAGAATATCTGACACTCTCATGTTTTGAGGTGACTTTATAATAATAATCATTTTAATAAAAATATATGATTGTTTATGGAATCGTTTTATTTAGCAAGGATGCATTAAATTGATCAAAAGTGACATTTATAAAGTTACAAAATATTTATATTTCAAATAAATGCTGTTCTTCGGAACGTTCTATTCATCAAAGAATCCTGAAAAACAAATCACAGTTTCCACAAAATATTAAGCAGCAACTGATAATAATAATAAATCTGCATCACAGGAATAAATGACATTTTATAATATATAATCAAATGGAAAACAGTCACATTAAACTGTAAAAATATGTCACGATATTTATTTTTTTACTATATTTTTGTTTAACACACACCCACTGCTCCGGGTGTGTGTTCACGGTGTGTGTGCACTTTGGATGGGTTAAATGCAGAGCACTAATTCCTAGTATGGGTCACCATACTTGGCCACATGTCACGTCACTTTATCACTTTATAAATAAATGCATCCTTGGTTAGCATAAGAGATTTATTTCAAAACCTTTAAAGAGTAGTACATTTATTTACTGAATAGTATGCTTATATTCATTGTATTGTATCTGTCCCTCTTTAAATAATTGCTAAGGCAAGCATATTATTTATTCATTTATTTATTTTTCTGTGCATATCTGATCTTGAATGTGCTGTTGTGTTGCAGTCGTCCACAAGCGAGCTGTATGATGTGATTAATTTTGACCTGAGGGAGAAGCCAGGAGTGAATGTTAAAGCTGCAAAGTATAGTTGGGACGACCAATGCAAAAAAAAACACGAGACACTGCAACCTCCTGCCCTGCCACCCAAAGGACACAGAAACACACCCGTATGTCACATTTGCCATTTAATTTAAATTCAATTTGAAATTATTGTGTTTGATTTAATTTATTTTTTTATTTTTTTATATGCATACTTCATTTATTTAACTGTTAGTAAATTAAAGTGTTTAAATGTCTGACTATGGCTTCACATCTAGATAATTATGATTGCTTTCCACAGGCAGTGCCGCCAGTGCCAAGAAAAGGCCCTCCTCTGAAAGCCGCCTCCATAGAAGGAAAGGCCAGCCCAGAAAATGTCCTGTACACAGCAATAGACCTGCAGAAGCCCAAAGAAAGGGCCAGAATGCCCACAGAGGGCAAAGACATTTCACTTATAGCTTCTCGAGGGGAACCCCGAGCCCCGAAGCTACAGAAAGGTCCTGCCGCAAACCAAGGAACCATTTACTCTGAGCTCCTAGTGCCAAACTGCAGAAGCCAATCCCTGCCATTCCTGGATGACGACAGTGAAGTAGAAGGACACTTTAATAGAAGAAGCCAACCTCAACTCTCTCCCTACATGCAGAGAGAACAGCTCAGCAATCCAGGTTTTAGCAACAGCCTGGAAATACTATGTAATTCATCTGTTTATCAATTAGCCGGAACACATGGCAACCAAAACATGGCAGGGACCAGAATGTCAAAGGTCAACGTGCAGGAAAGCAATGCTATGTATGCCGAGGTGCCTCTTGAACCAGTCCCAAATCACGTTCAGGTTGACGACACATACGAGCAGATTCCAGACTCACGGTCTACAGCGAGAGCAGAAGAGACACACACTAATACCTATGAAACGCTAGCAGACTTAAAACCCAAGCAGATTTTATCTGCCCGGCCCCTTAAGGTGAGTGTTGATGTGATATATGGAAAATTGCTCAGCATAAACACGTTAATGTTTCCATTATTACGTTTCAAAATGCTAAGTGGAACATAATATTTAATATTAAGAAACACTGTGATGATTATGACAGGTTATCTGAAAATAATTTTAATAACCTACATGTTGTTTCCTATAGACTGAGAAATGGAAATGGCTGTCCCCCGAATACTGGAAAAAATAATCTCTTCAGATGAACATCATCACTGACGTGAATCATAACATTACACTAATGAAGAACAGTTAACAAAACGTACTTCCATCCACTGAAGCTATTTCTGATTTTTGAATACTAGAATAGTACAGCTTTTTTTTTTCCACTGGATTTTTGTATGTCTATTTGTGAAATATTTTATGTGATACTTTTAAAATAATTTCATGTGTTAATTTCATGTGTCGAACTAGAATCACAGTAGTTTATTGGAACTTTTCTTTTAAGAAAAGGAATTTTATGTATATGATATGTAATAAAATTATTATATTTTGAATAGTCAGCCTGTGCCATTTTTAGGGGTGACTTTAGGATTTGCAAATCCTTTATCATATTTTCTTGATAAAAAGCACCACTAGGCCTATTGTACAACAATTCTTGTTTCATCTCAACTTTATTGACCGTGAATATAATTATTAATACACAGAGTGGGAATTAAGCTGTTAAACTTTAGTCTTTAAAATTACCTTACCTGCCAGTAACAGAGACCATCTGCGAAGGTGCATATCTGTCTTTACGAGACCCAGTACAACTTTTGGAACCATTAAAACAAATTATGTCATTGTGTGTCCTGCTTTCATGGTCTTTCACTGAATATTATTAATGTCGAATGACAGATTTCCAGCAGAAACACTTCACACACATAAATAAATACTATTTAAAACAGAATTCAACATTAAAATCATGTTTCTTGTGTAGGCAGAATGAATAGCTACCACTAGCAGCTAACAATTCTAGCAGAGTAGGCTACATCTGTGCACTGAGTACTTAATACAAACATATATATATATATATATATATATATATATATATATATATATATACTGAATATACACTATGTTATAATCTACTTGTTCATTAATGGTGCTTGCTAAGCTATTAGCAACCAGCTAATACTCATAACATGACTTACAGTAGATGAGTCACATTATCTGTAAACTGCTTTAGCTTTCTGTTTATTTATTAATGGCTTTTTAAGCTTTTTGCAACCAGCTGAGGTGAGTCGCATTATCTGTAAACTAGCTTTCTGTTCATTGATTTTGCTATTAACAACCAGCTAAAACTCACACAATATGACTGAGGTAAGTCACTGCTTAGCTTTCTGTTTATTCTTGAATGGTGTTTGCTAAACTATTAGCAACCAGCTAATACTCATAGCATAAACCAGATAGCACACATACGTCTGCAAGATATCTGTTAAAGGTCGCTTAATCTGGAAAGCATCTGCTGTGTACAAACATCTGATAGACGTCTCTAAGATGTCAGTTTTACATACATTCGAAATCATAAACATCTTAAAGACATTTTCTAAACGTCTATCTGACATCTGATAGGAAACGTCCTATAGACGTATTGCAGATGAGCAAGCACTCTAAAAAATACGTCTTGCAGATGTAAATGCAGACGTCAAATAGACATCTCTGTGATGTGCGTGTGCTATCAGGGAACTGGTGAGCTACGCTGCTTTCTATTTATTCATTAATGATGCTTGCTAAGCTATTAGCAACCAGCTAATACTCAACTGCTTTAGCTTTCTGTTAATGCATTAATGATTCTTTCTAAGCTATTGACAAAAAGCAATACTCATAGCATCACTGGTGAGTCACATCAAATGCTAGCTTTCTTTTTATTCATAAATGATGCTTGCCAAGCTATTGACAACCAGCTAATGCTCATGACATGATCAAGGTGAGTCATATTATCTGTAAACAGCTTTAGCTTTCTATTAATTCATTAATGGTGCTTGCTAAGCAATTAGCAACAGCTAATGATCAGTTAAGACCAACTAGAAACCATCTTGTTTTCAGACTCAAATGAGCTGGCCTTGACAACACTGCTAGCTATCGTACGTCACGTCCTGTAGAAGAATAAGCTTAGGCAACATAAAACAACTGTGACTGGTCAACAAAGGACAACCATAGAACATTAATGTTCTGCTTCTGTTGGCTCAGAGTATTTATTTTAAAAAAAGCCTAACTGTATTGATAACTGCATATGGATTTAAATTATAGGACTATTAATCACAATAATCAGGCACAACTACACATTAATTATTGTTTCCTAGAAACTTACACACATCACAAACAAACTTCCTGACTCCCTACAGAGAGTAGAGGTGATATCCTCACATGTGATTTATGTCTTGAAAAAATGTATTGCGGCCTTTCTGACTCCTTGGAGAAGCAAGACTGATTTGCACACTTACGCACAAACTCAAGGGACCAAAAGGTGTCTGACAAGATCTTCATGTAAAAGGGGACAATAAAGCTGCCAGCAGTGACTGATCTGGTTTTTGTGGGCAGCAGAAATCGTAAATAAGAGAGTCATCACACAGACAGCAGAACTTCAGGCAGATTTAGGCAGGCAGACGAGAGATGGTCTACAAAATGTGTCCTCTGTACCACACATCATACACTGTGTGTATGATAAATAGCATCTTCCAGCAGAGCTAATGTGGCTAAGCTAACCAGTTAAACCTTTTAGCCAAATATGCATACTTCCCTATAGTAGGTGAAAAGCAGTATATGAAAGATTAGTATGTGTGAATTTGTAGTATTCATTTGTATTACCTGGATAATATACTAATTTCACTGACGTTATGAAATTCACATCCAATGGACACTTTAAAATTCCCATGAGGCCATGGGAGAGTTGTGAATGGCAGTAAAGCAACGTAACTGCAGGTCAACATGGCGAAAAAAGTAGGTCCACATTTCTCTCATACTACACACAATCATACTATATAGAACAGTTGCGAAGTTTGTTCCTCATCAAATGTAGTACCTACTCAGTATGTGATTTCGGACGCAGCTCTTGACCACCATAATGCAACGCTTATCTATTAACATAAACCTTGACACTGGTGTCTCACATGATAATGACAACATAATGAATATAGTACGTCCCAATTGCGTTCCTACTACACTCATTCATACTACATATAGAACATGCTTCTTTACAAGTTGCAAAGTTCATTCCTCATCAAATAGTACCTACTCAGTATGTGATTTTAAATGCAACTCTTGACCATCATAATGCTATGCTTATCTGTTAATGTGAACCTAAAATCTGATTGGTTGATAGGAATGCTGTTACAGCTGTGACCAAAATTGCTACCTATACCCTTATATAGTGTATTATTTAAGGGGACAGCCATCTGTAGTGGTCTCCGAAACCAGTGGACATTATTGAGCGCATTCAATCAATCCCACAAATCATGGCAATAACAACCAATTTAGACTCAATGGTTAGAGAATACCCATAATGCACCGTGAGGGTTGCGCCGAATGAATTCCCACATTTCGGCAGTAGATGGTGTCCATAGTGGAATCATACAGATGTACAGTAAAGGCCTTTTTACACTAAAGTGATAACTATAAAGATAACAATAACCAATTAATGCTAATGTTCTGTTTTGTCGTCTGCCACTTTAAACATTCAAGCTTTTTAAATTTGGGTGGATTCTGATTAGCTGCCAATGTTTTTATTGTCAGTTGGAAAACATTGTTCTGAAAGTGATTCCAATGATATCGTTCCTCTGTCACAATCATGTAAAACTATCTTTATATAGTTATATATCTTTATTGTTATCATCCTTGGTGTAAACGGGCCTTGAGTTAATTAAATGGTTATCAATTGTTTAATTAAGGTTTAAACAAACACGTTTCCAAATTTGCACACTCGTTTTCAGTCACTGTGGACTATATTAATGGACTAGTGTAGGGAATAAGTAATAGGAGGGCGATTTCGGTTAAACCCACTTATCCAGAAACATGCTACTATGCTAAATCATGTTCGCATATAGCTACAGTGGCAAAATAGACATTTGGAATGCTAATGGTAAAGCTCGAAAATTGGATGTAAAAGCATTGTGTAAAACTTAGGATGTTGTGTTTGCAGACTCAAACGAACGTATTGTGTTTCCTTGCTTATCGTTATTGATCAGGAGATTAGCGTACCGCGTTTGCCTGACAAAAAGCCATTACTTGAACACATCCAGTAATACTGATATAAACCTTGCCTTTGTTATCGAACTGGCTCCTAAAAAACACCAAAATTGATTGTTTTGAAACTCTTGGGATGCCATACTGGCAAACATCAGTGAGCTAATAAGATTAGAGGGCAGCCAAGGCCAGAAAAGCGAGTGTGTGCGTGAACCGCTGCGCATATGTGAGTCACCGGCGTCCCATTTTATGCCCTGCGTCCAGAAGAATCAGTGCTCCAATGCCTACATTACTGTCAGCAGCCTGAGTGGCTGTATCAGACTGGAACAGAAGCACATCGAAATCAGCAGATGCTCAGGGTGAGAGGCGTTATTAACGGAGGCGCATCATCAGCACTTACATCCCACTGGAGTTTTTCATACAGTCCTCATAAAGAGAGTTGGAGGTAACGGGATGAGGAATTAACTGCATATTAGCGCAGGCGGCGTTATCCCTAATGACTGCACACCGCTGTGATATCGCCAAAACGGTCCCTCACCAATTCATCCAGGCATGCCTTGTTTTATGTCTAAGAAGCATTTTCACGGTTTACGTAAGCCCAGCAAATGGGATCTTTTGACCATTAACAAAGGTCTAAGTGCATTTTTATTTATTTTAAAATCCATTTTAATTGTTTCTGGTGTATGTGTGTCAAAATACTTGTCTAATGATGAAAACAATGTGAGACACCATACCATTTCAGATAATGGATACTTTTTAGCATTTAAAGGGATTGCTCACCCCAAAATGAAAATTCTGCCTTCATTTATTCACCCTGACCCCACTGACTTTCATTGTATGGACAAAACAAAACACAGCAATTTTTCAAACTATCTTCGCTTGTGTTCAACAAAACAGAGAACGTCATACAGGTTTGAAACAACATGAGGGAGTGTAAATTATTTTCATTTCTGCGTAATTTTGGTGAATTATTAATTTTGCTGCTATATGGCTGCTCATATTAAACTTTTGTCTGTGCTACAGACATGAATCATACCTCTAAACTGTATGGTTTATTGAGGAAAGATCATCTATAATCTTTATAAGCATTCAGATATCCCCCCAGAGGATGGTAAAATGGGTTCAGTTCCCTAGACTTATGAGATGTTTTTATGAAAAAAAAAAAAAAAACTGAGATAAAGTCCTAATTATGAGATAAAGACAACAAATTAATGACAACAAAGTTGAAATTATGAGATAAAAAGTCACTATTATGACAAAAGGTTGAAATTATGACAAACAATTATGAGATAGTTATGACAAATATCAAGTCAAGATGACAAGTCAATGATGACAAAGTTGAAATTATGAGATAAAAAGTCAGTGACGACAATGAAGTCACAGTAAAGTTACTAGTCATAATTAATGTCAGTGATGACAAAGTTGAATTTATGAGATAAAAGTCACCATTATGATATAAGCAAAAATTATGAGAAACAATTATGACAAAAATGGAGATAAAAAAGTCAATTGTAACAAATCACAATTGTGAGATAAAGTCAAAATTATGAGATAAAAAAATTGTGGCATAAAAATTATTTTTTATGCCACAATTCTGATTTACAAGAGTATGATTTTTTTCATATGTGGCTCAAATGGGTTTCCGTACAAACCGCACATTTTATATATATATATATATATATTGACTTCAGGTGGGACTCTGGCCTAGCAACCATCCAAAACAGCCTAGCATCCAAATAGCAATGCCACAGCAAACTCCCAGAATATTCTGGCAACCAACTAGCAATCCCCTGGCAACCCAAAGTGTAATAATAATTTTAAAAAATCCCCCAAAACAAAGCACAACATATGCATTTACATTTTAAGCCATATCTCCTTGCAAAAACAATGTAATGCATTTGAAATAGTGTAGGACCCTCCTATAAGGACAGAAAGTGTCTGACCCCGTAAATCATCAGCTGAACTAATATGGCCAAGGACAGCTCTGTGCATCTCTGGCTAGAGATTTACCGGGCTCAAAGCGTGCTGTGTATAATCATGCGAGTGCTGAGGCAGCGCTGCTCCTAACTATCTCATTCAGCTTAAAGAGTCATTAAAGTGGAATACGACAGGATAGGCTGAAGAATCATTGTCGGCCCATCTTTATTGTTAAGGCTGGTTCACAGCTGCATGGGGCTTGAACTAGAACAAGAAGAGGACAAAGAAACAACCAGGGCCACGACTGGGGTCTGGCTAAAATTATATTCAAATATGCAACAATGTACAGTTCAAATATTTATAATAAAAAAATCAAAAAGCTTCTCTTACAGTATTTATTAGATTACAGTATTTAATTAGACTGTCCCGATAATACGCTCAGCGCTGTTCTAAACAGATATTTAATGTGTTGTGCCAGTTATGGAGATAATGAAATTTAAAGGTATAGTTCACCTAAATATCACATCTCTGTGATCATTTACTCACCCATGTTGTTCCAACTTTCATTGTATAAACAAAAAACATTTTCTTAAATGTCTTCTTTTGCATTACACAAAAAATAAATGTGAGGGTGAGTAAATGATGACTGAATTTTCTTTTTGAGGTCAACTATCCCTTTAATTCTCAAAATGGAGCGCAAACGAGATTTAAGAGCTACAGCAGATGTCAAAATTGTCCGCTAATAGCATCATAAATTATGAGCTGTCCCTCAAAAAAGCTTCTGAAAACTGCAATATATTGCAAAAGTCACATGGACTACTGTTTGTTGTGATTTTTGTCCTTTTTGGAAAAGAGTGGCATAAACATTCTTCGTAATTTCTCCTTTTGGCTGCGTTTACACGTGGCATTAACATGCGACCTGTATCCGGATGTTGTCCACATACACATTGAAAAGACAAGTGTAAACGCGCTTCTGATCGGAATGTTATCCGATCAGCGTGTCCTGCTCCAGAGGTAGTCGAGGACGCATTGTGATCGGATCTCAGTGTAATGTAAACGCAATCCAGCCATCGTGTCTGCATTCGCAGGACGATATCACACAAAACGCCGCCCCCTCTCTCCCGATCTGTCGGAAGAACAGAGCGCTAGTGAGACTCGTACATTTATTTTGATTTGTATAATGTCCCGTGACTGAAAATAGTTTTCAAAAGCAAACCCAACACTTCAGGTCGACTTTGCACCGCAGACTTATTTAAATATTGCATGGGAAATACAGATCCGATCGGTTCTCCAGATCGAGAAGCCCGCTGATGTTGCCAAGTGTAAACGCGCCGTGTCCTGATTGACTGATGATCCGATCTGCTTGATCAGATCACGGTGATCGCATGTTAATGCCAAGTGTAAACGCAGCCTGTGTGTTCCACGGAAGAAAGAATATGATACAGGTTTGAAATTACATGAGAGTGAATAAATGATGACGGAATTTTTGGGTGAGCTGTCCCTTTAAATAATATATATTGTTACCAAAATCAAGCATTAACCTCAAAATATCAATAGATGCACTCAGTCAACAATTGACAGAAAATCTTTATTAAAAGTCAAATGCCCTCTATCACATCAAATACCGAAAAAAAGGTAAGAGACAGTTTGACGCTAACACCTCAAGTTAGGACAGAAGGGATAGAGGGATCAGCGGGCGGGACAAATACATGGAGAGTAAATGACAGAGAAGACAATTAGAGAACATGTGATGACAGAGCCCTTCATTCAACTGGAGAACATTTAGATATGATTGTCGTCATGCTCCAGTTCTATAAGCATTTAGTTTGTGAAAGGTGAAGCTGTAGGGACATTAGGATACGGGAAAATGTAGGGAACGTAATCTAATTCATGCATTTTGTGGAGAAAGATTGCATAGTCTCAGTGGCGTTAATACCAATAATGTGCTTGTGGCCCTCTCTCTTACTCTCTCGACCAGTTTGTTTGCCCCTTCCCATGATTTATTTGATCCCAAATACAAGTTTTAGAAGTGGGAGAGTGAGTTAAATTTGTGTCCAATGTGCCACGGACATTGGTAGAAGCCCATAAAAGTGGTTTACATCCGCATTAGTTTTACTCCAGGATGAGGTGTGTGGGTCAAACCCACAAAAGGCCTCAACCTTCTATTTCCTCTCTCTGAAAACACAAGGGATTTCTGATCCAAACTTTTCATTGGTGAAGAAACAGCCATGCATTTGTCTGTAATCCTGTCAAGTGTGCTTCCAAAAATGAAAAGAAAACAACAGTAGACATTTATCCTCCGATGTGGACTTGTCTGTTCAAGGAACATCAGCATTGGTGTCTTCCATTGAAGCCATTTCAGATTCGTATATGGAAGGTGCTGCAGTACAGAAAGACGACAAAGAGAGAAACAGCATATTAGACTAGAGATAAAAACATAAGGACCAGTCAAAATCAAATTACACCCTTTCATGTCCCTAAAGTGATGACATCATTTCTAAGTCAAAAAATGTGACCAACCCAGGATCTATATTTTAGGATTTGCGTTTTATAGTCTTCACCATGCAAGTCGATTTTTGCTGTCTCACTGGTAACTGATGAAAACTGAGCAATATGATATTAAAAGGTATGAAGAACCAGGATGAGGAGCAGATGGCATTTTGATAATAAAATTGATTCTAAAATGAATTTGGAATTCCACCAGATCGAGTAGAAGAAAGAATTTAGTTCCAAACCTTTGTCATAGATCTTCAACAACAGACATTAACCACCTGTGCATGTGTCATTAGGGGAAGTGCTGTGTCATTCTCTTAAAAGGACAGTTTTTACAGCATATCACCCTTTACTGTCTTTTATATTTTACTTAATGTTGTTTTTGTTATTGTGTGTGGTTGTTGTGTACTACTGCAGCTTTTGAGTCCAAGACAAATTTCCTGTAAAGGACAATAAAGTATAACTTAACTTATTTGAAAGACCGTTTAAAACAGGATTCATCAATCAGAATGATTTCATTCCGACTGAAACAAAAAGTGTCCATGTAAACATAGCCAGTGAGGGAGGAATTTACAAAGATTTGTGCCTATTGGCTTCTGTATGTTTTCTCTGTTTTTTCCCCACACCTGATTCACTAAAGAAACTTGCATCATCAGGTATTGGCACAAAAATGGCCAAATATTGTGTATATATAGCTAGTTTGCTTAATTATTTGTTTGTTTGTTATTAGAAAAATAATATGTATACTACCATTCAAAGGTTTGAGGTCGTAAGGTTTTTTAAAATGTTTTTGAATGAAGTCTCTTTTGTTCACCAAGGCTGCATTTATTTGATCAACAATATAGTAAAATATGTATGTAATATCGTCAAATTTTAATACAATTTAAAACAACAGTTTTCTATTGTAAAATGTACTTTATTCATGTGATGCAAAACAGCCATTTTTAACAGCCATTACTCCCAAATTTCTGGATGGCATATAGAGTTTACAGCATTTAGCACCTGGTTAAGCTGGACTGTGAGTGGTTAGTGAATAAGACAGGTTTTTGTGTTGAAATACCATGTGTAAAAGTGGCATAAGTGTTTAGTGAATTGGCCACCCAGTGAATATGCAACAGCACTTCAATTAATTATTTGAGGTAAGAAGCACAACAGATTAAAACAAACTGAAACATAATTAAATGTGTCTCTTGTAGCACCGTTTATCCTCAAACCCTATAATGAATGAGTCTATGAGATCTGATTTAGGGATACGAAGTCCCGATAAAATGGCAAATTGCTGAGTCTATAACAAGCACTGTTATTTTTTTTGTAATTCATTAGTGCAGAAATGACACACTTCACCTTTAAATAACAAAAAAGTACAGTCAGCAGAATGCTAAGGGCATAAATCCCGTCCACGTTATCTTTCTATGAGTGTTCAAGAAAGTAATTCTCTCTTTGACTGAGAGCTGATGAAAGCAATTTTAGATTTGTTTGGCATCCAGGTCTCCAAATGATGGTACAAAACCTTCCTGTCCCTCTCAATCATGTGGTCAGTGAGGCACAGCTGTGCAATCCAAAAAGGCCTGTAAAAGCCAAGCAGAAGAACTCTTGCCCCATAAAGCATATTTAAGCGCACCGCAGCCAAATTGGTGTGCCTCCAGAGTAAAGACCTAACCAGAATGTTAGCAACTAGCATAACTGGCTTTACACTGATAAAGACGTAGTATGTCTGATATGAACACATTAACTCCAACTAAGTGTCACGGTGCGTGCAGGGAGATGAAGCGAGGACTCAATTGCAGGAGAAATGGTTATTTATTTTAATAATAAAAATGAAACAAAAACAAACCACCCCGAGGGGGAAAAACAGACAGGCAGGCCTAAAGCTGCACCACCTGGTGGCCCTCCTGGGCACACCCGCTGAAGACTGTGACACTAAGAGGATGAGCATCATTAGTGTGCAAATCTAGTGAGTACAATCTAGTACATAAGCACCAGACATTATGCTAAGACATTATGGTAACTGAAAAAAAAAAGATAATAAACAACTGATTTGGAAAAATCTACATAAGCAGCAAATCTATACATCATACAAATACTGTAGACTCCACACGTAATTTACTTTAATAGATTCAATAGATTTATGTCAGTGATTTTGATGTTAGCATGTTGCTAAGCTAACACCACAGTATTCTAACGAGCATTAAATTGTAATTTTTTAATTAGATTTGACTGTTTTATTCAGTATATGTCAGTGATGAATGAAATATTTATAATGAGTATTTTGCCCGCATTCTCCACCATCTTGGTTACTATAATTTTTAGTAATAACAGCAAAGCTGAACTCTGATTAGAATACATCTGAGGAAATAAGTCACTTTATCATATCCATTGTTCTTACCTTAGAAAGTCAGGAGCCCTGGAGATCATGTTCTCAAAGTCGGCAAAGGAGAGCTTGCTGTCTCCATCCAGGTCGGCCTCCTCAATGGCCTTCTCACACACCAGATTAACCTCCTCTGGTGTTAGTTCCTCCTTCGTTAACCTGTTTAGAGTCTTTTCTAAGTCCTCCTTGCAGATGTAATTATCCACATTGAAGTCTAAGAACAAAACAAGAAGATAAGAATTAACCACAAAAGGCGTTCATGTTATAAAGCTGCTGCACCGTTTATTAAAGTTACAATATAAATATTTATTACATCCCCTAAGACTGTGCAGTGTGACAATAACATTGTAACATTTTTTTATATTTTTGTTCTTGTGGACTGTACATGAATCAATAAAAAAATAACTTTTACCGTATATTTTAAAAGCATAAATGGCTTTCAGTTCTCTGGGAGCCGTTTCGCTGAGAACTGAAAACATGTCCACAAAGTCATTGAAGCTGAGGTTTCCCTGGCCGTCTTCAGAAAACGATTCCACAATACGATTCCTGAATGGATTCTCCTAGAAAACAGAAATTGAATGTTTTATTAGGTTTATAAGGATTATACTATGAAAAGAACTAGAGAGGCTGCAACATCAGTGTAATTTTAGTATGCTCTATTTACTATTATAGTAGTTCTGTCATGACAACTCTTGGGGAGATTAGCATGGGTATATACATGGCAGTGTTAATGTGTTTGGTCTTGGCGGAATAGATCTGCTACGCTGCTGCTCATAGGCAGAGCGTGTGTAAGGCTGGGGCTTAGCCTTCCCCTGGCCACGGGGACTAGGGGCAAAAATAGCACTAAATTGGACAAAAATGCCCCTGCACAAATAAATGAAATCTATTACGTCTGTTGCTAACAAAGTGAATATGAATAGACAGTGCCGATTGCGGCATTAAATTAAAATCTGCTCATGTTGCACCGTATGTCATTTTAGGCTTTTTTTGCGCGCGTTTGCTGACTGAATTCCAGATTCTTGCGAATTCTCTCATCATAAACAACACAGGGCAGATGTATGTACAATGTAAGTAAGAGATTAATTTCACAGTGTATACAGCTTCAGTGATTATAACGATAGTTTTGTTTTTTTGAGGGTTCACCCTCCGCCTATGCTGCTGCTGCTGCGGCAGAGCAAGTGCCGAGACATTCTACTGCAAATACATCCACAGACATGCTGCTGTGAGCATGTAGGAAATACTGCTGCTGCACATATATATGAAATAACCTCCATATTTAACATACATGAAATCACCCCGTCGCAGATCTATACAGGTGGAGTTGGGGAAGGTGGAGGGTTTCTGAAGCATGCTGCAATGG
>NW_015640043.1:1118952-1120814 GCF_001515625.1 Sinocyclocheilus rhinocerous
TTGGCTGCTGATGTGAAAAGAAACCAATCAGCTGCACCATGTGAATAATGATGTGATTACTTCTGATTGAGTTGGAACTTATTGGCCTTATTGGCCTTCAGTTTTGTGACAGAACTTTGTATTTAGTAATATTTTGATATATTTTAATATTCTCAGTTTTCTCAGTTTTCTCAGTTTTTAAGTTTTAGCAAATTTGTTATGTGCTTTCGTCATTTTTATTAGTTTTTATTTTTTTTAAATTTAAATTCAACTTAAATTTTTATTTTAGTTTTAGTATTTTCAGTACTTCAACTTAATTTTTTTTCATCTATTTTATTTGAGCTTAATTTCAATGACTGCAAAATGACTGCAATAGTTTTAGTTAACAGTAACAACACTGTACAAAATTTATCTGGATATTTGTATGGAAATCTGTGATTTTTTATTTGATAGAACAAGAAAAAAGGTACAATGGTGTCACCATAAAAATACCATGGAAACCATATAATACCATGCTATTCTTTGAAATATTTTTAAAACTATTAATTAATTAATTAATTAATTAATAGTTTTAAAAATATTTCAAAGAATAGCATGGTATTATATGGTTTCCATGGTATTTTTATGGTGACACCATTGTACCTTTTTTCTTGTTCTATCAAATAAAAAATCACAGATTTCCATACAAATATCCAGATAAATTTTGTACAGTGTTGTTACTGTTAACTAAAACTATTGCAGTCATTTTGCAGTCATTGAAATTAAGCTCAAATAAAATAGATGAAAAAAAATTAAGTTGAAGTACTGAAAATACTAAAACTAAAATAAAAATTTAAGTTGAATTTAAATTTAAAAAAAATAAAAACTAATAAAAATGACGAAAGCACATAACAAATTTGCTAAAACTTAAAAACTGAAATGAAAATGAAAACTGAGAATATTAAAATATATCAAAATATTACTAAATACAAAGTTCTGTCATAAAACTCTAGATGGTGAAGGCCAATAAGTTCTCAGTCGGACATAATGACATCATTGTTCACATGGCGCAGCTGATTGGTTTCTTTTCGTATCAACAGCCAATGAGCTTGCTCCTCAACTTTCAAATACTCAGCTAATGCTTGCTGTAGCCATTGCAGCATGCTTCAGAAACCCTCCACCTTCCCCAACTCCACCTGTATAGATCTGCGACGGGGTGATTTCATGTATGTTAAATATGGAGGTCATTTCATATATGTTATATGTGCAGCAGCAGTATTTCCTACATGCTCACAGCAGCATGTCTGTGGATGTATTTGCAGTAGAATGTCTCGGCACTTGCTCTGCCGCAGCAGCAGCAGCATAGGCGGAGGGTGAACCAACTCCAGGGTAAGGCTAAAAGCAGCCAAATGTATTAAACATCATAAACCCGTCTTTTTAGGCAAGAACCAGACACGGGTGTCATGTAGGCTAAAAAAATGTTTAATGGGACTGAATTTGTATTTAACGTGATTACAATTTTTAAAAAACATTAGAAATTGATAATTATATAACGTTTCCTTTCCACGGTCATTCAAACAGCGAATAAATTATATATAGAAAGTGACATTATCACTAACATTAATCTATCGCGGGTTTAAGCACTCTCAAAAAAACAAAACTATCGTTATAATCACTGAAGCTGTATACACTGTGAAATTAATCTCTTACTTACATTGTACGTACATCTGCGCTTTGTTGTTTATGATGAGAGAATTCGCAAGAGTCCGGAATTCAGTCAGCGAACGCGCGCGCACTCAACAAAACTGATGAGTTTCAGCGATGGCTCATCTGAACGCCTCTGATTGGCCATTGCATTCCTAAGCTCAACAGAATTGTGTGTGATTGGTTAAAATGCGCAACAC
>NW_015640043.1:1122741-1155963 GCF_001515625.1 Sinocyclocheilus rhinocerous
GTACGTACAATGTAAGTAAGAGATTAATTTCACAGTGTATACAGCTTCAGTGATTATAACGATAGTTTTGTTTTTTTGAGAGTGCTTAAACCCGCGATAGATTAATGTTAGTGATAATGTCACTTTCTATATATAATTTATTCGCTGTTTGAATGACCGTGGAAAGGAAACGTTATATAATTATCAATTTCTAATGTTTTTTAAAAATTGTAATCACGTTAAATACAAATTCAGTCCCATTAAACATTTTTTTAGCCTACATGACACCCGTGTCTGGTTCTTGCCTAAAAAGACGGGTTTATGATGTTTAATACATTTGGCTGCTTTTAGCCTTACCCTGGAGTTGGTTCACCCTCCGCCTATGCTGCTGCTGCTGCGGCAGAGCAAGTGCCGAGACATTCTACTGCAAATACATCCACAGACATGCTGCTGTGAGCATGTAGGAAATACTGCTGCTGCACATATAACATATATGAAATGACCTCCATATTTAACATACATGAAATCACCCCGTCGCAGATCTATACAGGTGGAGTTGGGGAAGGTGGAGGGTTTCTGAAGCATGCTGCAATGGCTACAGCAAGCATTAGCTGAGTATTTGAAAGTTGAGGAGCAAGCTCATTGGCTGTTGATACGAAAAGAAACCAATCAGCTGCGCCATGTGAACAATGATGTCATTATGTCCGACTGAGAACTTATTGGCCTTCACCATCTAGAGTTTTATGACAGAACTTTGTATTTAGTAATATTTTGATATATTTTAATATTCTCAGTTTTCATTTTCATTTCAGTTTTTAAGTTTTAGCAAATTTGTTATGTGCTTTCGTCATTTTTATTAGTTTTTATTTTTTTTAAATTTAAATTCAACTTAAATTTTTATTTTAGTTTTAGTATTTTCAGTACTTCAACTTAATTTTTTTTCATCTATTTTATTTGAGCTTAATTTCAATGACTGCAAAATGACTGCAATAGTTTTAGTTAACAGTAACAACACTGTACAAAATTTATCTGGATATTTGTATGGAAATCTGTGATTTTTTATTTGATAGAACAAGAAAAAAGGTACAATGGTGTCACCATAAAAATACCATGGAAACCATATAATACCATGCTATTCTTTGAAATATTTTTAAAACTATTAATTAATTAATTAATTAATTAATACATTTTCCCTTAAAAACCATAGATGCAGAAAACATCTGCAGATTGTGTCTAGGCCTGGCCATTGAGTACAAGTGTGTGGCTGTACATAAGCATGTGTGCAGCAGAGGGAGTTCTGCTGAGTGAGTCATGTATAAAATGTAGAAAGGCTGACTCCCCAAACTGGCGCCCATATATTTCTTACTGGCTATTGGCCTAAAGGAATTTTTATGCCCCGTGCTACTAGCTGACTCAACAGCTCTGGGAACAGTAAGATGAACACAGCAGAGCAGGATCAACCCTGATGTCTCAGTTCTGCTTTAAACACTCACCATCCTGTGCATAATTATAAATACAACCATCCCAAGTGATATGTTTGTGCCCATTTTACTATCCGCAAGGTCAAAATAGCAAATTATACACATAGGATTTGTGGTATAAGTTATGTTAGTAGCACAAACAGTTCTGAATTTGTTACTGCAGGTTAGGGGTTTGTTCAAGTCCTAAGCATGAGCCATAGCACACCACAGTTCAACTTGAAGGAACTTCAAGCATGATTTCACATTAGCTACATTTACATGCAACCAAATAATTTGTTAGTAATTGGATTGATGATTTAATCGGACTGAATAACCTTCATGTAAATAAATACCACTATCAAATGAAAATTCAATCGGATTATACGGTGAAGATCAGAAAAAAATCAAGCATGTATAAACTTGAATCTGACTATTTTCTTAATTTGTTTCAAAAATACCTTGCGCATTTGTGCAGTGCCGTGATTCATATTTACATTTGTTTTACGTCTTACATATTCCAAACTGGTCAGTGGAGGAGACTGAATATTTGAAGAGTTTGGTTCCAAACGCTATAAATCCATTTTGATTAATTTGAGTTAAAATGTGTTTTCTTTACCAAGAAAGTGGCAAGATGAAAACGTCTCAGGTTACGTATGTAACCCTAGTTCCTCGAGGGAACGAGACGCTGCGTCGGAAAACGCTAGGGGATTTTCAATCAGCGTGACCGGCTCTGAACTCGTGTGTAATCAGACCAATAGATGGGCGAGACGTCACGGCGGGTGACGTAATGACCAGGAAGCTATAAAAGCACGTGCGGCGGAGCCAGCGTCAGCTTCTAGGAATGAAGCAAGCGCCGGCAGGGACGCCGGAAGTATGGCACCGAGACGCATTAATTTGAGTAAAAATGTGTTTTCTTTACCAATCGAGTTCCTGAAGAGGAACCACTATTTTCTGTTTCAAACTTTCACATAGCATCTTTAGGTTATAATAAAATTCAAATCCAGATTTTGATTTTCAAAGATTTATTATAAAATTGTATTCTTTTTTCCCCAAAATGCAATAAATCCATGACACATTTTTTTTGTTCAAAATGCAATAAATCCATTGAATCAATATAAAAGTTATTTTTCATATTGAAACTCACTTACACTGACAAGCTACACAATATTGCGTTCATAATCGAATGCGACTCATCTGCGATTATAAACGCAATATTGCAGTGATCTATGGCTCTACGTGTATTAAATGCCGCTCCATCTGAAAGCTCGTGATGGAGATTTACTATTAATCACAGAACCGGCTTTACTGACGAGATACAGAGAAAACATGACAGAATAACTCGGCGGATATCGCATTTAGCGTAAAATTAAAAATGGACTTTTCAATACCGACCAGATACAATACTGATTTTGCGGAAACTAAAATTTTTTTTTTTTAAATGGCGTTTATCGCAATTTTGGAACCAAACTCTTTGATAAAAAAATCTTGTCTGACATACTGTACATTTCATCTTATTTTTATATTTAATTATTTTTTTTAGATATGTCATCAAGGCAAAAACTGTGATTATTGACATTATTTCTGAATGCACTGTTTTGTTTGAAATACATGCAAATGTAAATGAACATGAAATCGGATTGCAAGGTTTAGGAACATTCAGAATGAAGAAAATTAGATTAGATTGCCTTATGAGTAACATCATAGAAAACATCCATCCATGAGTAATTAAAAAAAACTCAAGGTTTTTTGAAAAGGCATTTGTACTGGCAGATGTAAAGTAAACAGCCCTCTAATGCTCTGATGTGTTAAATCAGTCCACTTTTGCACAAAAAGGCTAATTATCAGACTGAAGGGGACAGAGATTTATGTTTATGAAGGCTGAGAGGATCTTTGCAAACTGGAAGCTGTCGTAGCCCCATCAATCCCAGCTTGAGTGGTCTCCATCAGTATCATCCACCTCCTAGGGTTGGGTTTATAGCTCCTTTATCCATCTGACGGCTTTAGAGGGTGGTAAAAATATGTCTCCAGCAAGGAGGACATAATGGGGCTCATTCTGGAACTGTAACATCCGACAAATTTTGACTGACTGAGGGTTGGGTCTGAATTATTAAGGAAAGGTGAGATTGGATCAGCGATATGACTGTAATAATGAATCCTCGGCTTGACTGAACTTTTTATTTAACCCTGCAAAGCCTGTCATATAAAATAACTTTTTTATTGAACAGTTTATTGAACCTTTAGACCAAATATTTTTAAAAAGTGCTTTTTTAAATATCATATTTGATACATCAGGCTTTTATGGACCATTGAGTATGGTATAGTGAGAATATGAAGCTCATACTTTGAGGGGAAAAAAAGGTCAATTTTATTCAGAGGCTCAAACTAAGAAAAAATATGCAATTTGGTGCTGATGCTGATATTTATATGGCCAAAAGAAAGATGAAAATCTAACAGCTTGTAATGTAAATGAATAAGATCTTTATAACAGTATAATAGGTTACTTACATAAAATACTTATAAACATCAGTTGTCACTCTTTATCTCCCAATGATATGTCTTAGTATGATGATATTAAAAAAGAATAGATTTATGATAAAAGTTCAGTATTTTTATTGTAGGGGGAAAACATATAATGCAGTGCAATACAATAATGACTGAAAGATGAACAAATAAACGTTCCTCAAAAGTCTGACTGTATCATATTTGATACTTTGTAACAGGATTTTCTAAAAATTATGTATGGATAATCAAGTAAACGGAAGGTGCTTCAGTCCAGTAAGTGCTCATCTTGAATTACTAAGAAAACAAAAGTTTTTCTTGTTTACTTCACAAAAATCAGTAGATTTTCAGATCACAGCGAAAAGACACATAAGCCACAACCTGAAGTGGGATGCTTACAATAATATTAAAAGTCCCTTTAATTGAAAAAAAAAAGAAGCATAAACTATAAATCAAATACAATAATGACTGAAAGATGAACAAATAAACGTTCCTCAAAAGTCTGACTGTATCATATTTGATACTTTGTAACAGGATTTTCTAAAAATTATGTATGGATAATCAAGTAAACGGAAGGTGCTTCAGTCCAGTAAGTGCTCATCTTGAATTACTAAGAAAACAAAAGTTTTTCTTGTTTACTTCACAAAAATCAGTAGATTTTCAGATCACAGCGAAAAGACACATAAGCCACAACCTGAAGTGGGATGCTTACAATAATATTAAAAGTCCCTTTAATTGAAAAAAAAAAAAAGCATAAACTATAAATCAGACGATAGAGGGCATGTAGTAGATTGAAAAACAGGTTTTTCAGCAAAGTTTTGATCATACTGATAATTTAGAGGCCTCCGAAATTTGCATATCAAAATAATACAGTAGGCTTTAAAGAGTTAAAAAAGTACAAGATCATCTTTGAAAGGAGATAATATGAAAGAGTTTTACTGTAATCAGCTCAGGAATGGCGCTAATAAAATGTTACCTCTATAAAGTAACATCATTACTTTAATGCTAGCATAATGCTAATGCTCTTATTAGCTAATCCTATAAATGATCTCTAGACGCTCTAGTCTGATTAAATGTATGCGTCTTCTTTACAACCATGGAAAATCTAAAGCGCTAACATAATTTGCTGAAACGGCACCATCTCATGGAGCGTTAACTTTCAAAAGTGTAGTGGTGTAATATCCCTCGCTCCCACCGCTTGTGCTTTGTCATATAAACAGCCCAGCCAGCGTGGTCATTAAAAACCAATTTCATCCTATAAAAACAAGTGTCTATTATATCTGATATAAACTAAAAGTGCAGAGAGGGTCATTGCACAAGCATCATGTTGCTTAAACAAGGGACCAGGCATATTTCTGCACCCCTTATGCTGTTGTATGTGAACTGGAAGTGGAATTCTATAGTGAATAGTTAACATTACCTTCAGTTCCGGCATGTTGACTATGAGAGCTAAAGGGACTTTAACATCAGGGTCGTTGGTGTAGTCCATTGGAACCAAATGTGGAGCCAGCTCGTGGTATCTTCCATGCAAGCTGCAATGCAGAAAAAAGTGAAAACTGGTTACTCCAGTTCATCGCTATTCCTCGGACTTCTTCTTAGATCATCTTTTGAATCAGACCTCATCAGTTTTATTCATAAAACGAGAATAAAACAATATGGCTTATTTGAAATGTAGTAGAGAAACCACAGTAGTGTGTGATGGTATTTTAAATCTACTGATTTACTGAGAAAGAAGATACAACACAGCATGAGTCAAATATTTTAGTATTATCATTTTAGTATAATTTTATAGTTTTTAGCAATATTTTGAGGTAGGTTTTATTTTTATATTTTCTGTTTTCACTTTAATTTTAGTTAAAGTTTTATTAATTTTGTGTTTTTGTCATTTTATTAGTTTTGTTTTTTAAATATGTTGTAGTTTTATGAATTTTTTTTTATTAGTTTTAATTTATGTAGTTTTAGTTATTTTAGTACTTCAAGTGGAAATGAGAAATGCTGTCTTGGTAAATAGTTAAATATATATATATAATTTTATTTCACTTTTATTTCATGTTTATTTTATTTTAAGTAACAGATTTTTTTAAATGGTTTTAATTAACTATAAAATTTTTAGTTAACTATTATAACCCTAGTTAAATATCAAGTTAAGATGAAATATTTGGGGAGGAATTATAAGCTATTAACACAAAAGAAAAACAAAATTAAACAAAACAAAAACAACATGAAACGAATAGTAAAAACAAATAAACAACAAAGGTAGGTTTTATTTTTATATTTTCTGTTTTCACTTTAATTTTAGTTAAAGTTTTATTAATTTTGTGTTTTTGTCATTTTATTAGTTTTGTTTTTTAAATATGTTGTAGTTTTATGAATTTTTTTTTATTAGTTTTAATTTATGTAGTTTTAGGTATTTTAGTACTTCAAGTGGAAATGAGAAATGCTGTCTTGGCAAATAGTTAAATATATATATATAATTTTATTTCACTTTTATTTCATGTTTATTTTATTTTAAGTAACAGATTTTTTTTAATGGTTTTAATTAACTATAAAATTTTTAGTTAACTATTATAACCCTAGTTAAATATCAAGTTAAGATGAAATATTTGGGGAGGAATTATAAGCTATTAACACAAAAGAAAAACAAAATTAAACAAAACAAAAACAACATGAAACGAATAGTAAAAACAAATAAACAACAATAGAAAATGTTGTTTGGTGATGCAATGACAAAACAAAACAAAACAAAACAAAACAAAAACTCATTTATTAAACCCATTTGTTGTTTTGTTTCCTTGTTGACAGCAAAACATAATAAAAAAAAAAAACAAGTTGCAAGAAACAATATTTAGTTTTTATCAGCACTATTTATCAGTTTATATTTAATCCCTAAATCATCTCAATGGATAAAACTAAATGCGTTTCACAAATAAATGCATGTAATAAATGCTTTAAAAAGTCAATTGTTAATCACACTATCCCATCATAATTAAGCAATCAGCATAAGAGGATTTAGTAATGCATTTTTCTTCAAGGCCGGTTTGTCTATTTGTTTTGCACATTCTGGAGGCTTGCCAGCCAACGGTGAACTGATGACTCATTCATTCTGAGCATGCCAACAAGACAGGGAAGTGGACACTGTAATTGGCCTTTGCAGCAGTAATAAAAAAAAAGAATAAATAAATGAATAAATAAATAAATAAAACTTGCACAGAGATGATATCAGATATTCAGTAAAAATCAGGACCGCAGGGACACACAACGATATAGAAAGCTGATGAAGCTTTGTGGAGCAAAGAAAACAATTAATAATTTGCACTGATAGTCAAAAAAAATGTATCATCTTATTTTGTTGGCTTAAGACAAAGTGAAACAAAAACAAAGTAGAAACAATATTAAACAAAAGACAAGAACAATAAAAAACAAACAAAAAATCTGAAGCAAATATAAATAAAACACAAAATCTAAATAGTGCATAAGAAACAAACAAACCAGGAAACAAAACAGGATAAAAGGAAGCTAATATCACAGTATACTGCTACAAGAAACAAAATCTCAAAAAAGATAAAAGCTCTCCACTGCAGTGTTTGATTAAGTAAACATAGACTGCTAAAGCAACCTATTGCAAGAAAGAAAGAAGCGCGTCTCCATTCATGACTATGAAAAATGCACCCCTAACACGCCAATATGACACTTCTGATTGTTTTCCAACACCAGTAAATATGAAATGTTAAACTAATATTATACTTAATATGAAACACTACTTTGCACTACACTGATGTGATTAAACATGTGATTCAGTGTGATCAGTGATTGCTTAAGCTCGCTGGAGTCAATAAAAAACCCATACAACTGCAGCCCATTATATTTATATTATGACACGTTATAATACGTTTTCAGACAAAAAGCTTTGCTAGACATGTTATTAGCAGAGGCTGTGGAAATATTTCTGGTACTGACGATTGTACAGTACATACTGTATCTTGTACCAGCCGTAGTTACAAGAAAAGAGACAAATCTCATGTTGCACCACAGGCATCCAATCAGGATGCAAGGAAATACAAGCCAATCCATAACGATTGCCGATAACGCTACGCTAACCTTGCATAACAGCCTGGCGGATTGTGTGGGTACGTGTGGGGAACAGGAGAAACAGAGTGTTTTATGAAGGTGATAAAGTACAAGACTCCATTAGGTTTGCCAGTGATTGTCCATTTTGTTTCTCGTGCTCCACTGGCCCTGTTATCAAAACCAATCTCAGTGCCATTGCAGAGGGACAATCCATCCACATGAATCAAACCGGGCTGACACATCTTATGTAAGAGCTAAAAGTACTTACGAAACACTGGATGGCAGCTTGGCACTATAGAAATGAAAAACAACATCACTGAAAGAGCTGTCGGAAGTTGGAGTTCTTATGCAAATAAGGTTTGCAAGCTGTGGTAGACATAATTCAGATAAGTTGTGCATTATATACGTGAGTGCACCATAAAGAAAGTACATGACTAATACCTCAAATAATGTGGTTTGGTGAGGGGAGATTCATGCTATTACAACCACATAGCATCTACATAGCAACACGCCTAACCACTCAAAACACCTCAGCAACCACATAGCTTTGCACTAAAACACTTAGGACACCTTAACAACACAGAAACACCCTAAACCATTCAGAATAACTTAGATAACTTATAACAACACTCTAAACCACTCAAGACTCCTTAGCAACCACACAGCAACACTCTTTAGAACACCTTAGTTGTCACATAAGAACACACTAAAACACCCAGAACACCTTGACAACCACACAGCAACATGCTAAACCATTCAAAACACATTGACAACAACATAGCAACTAAGAATACATCAGCAACCACATAGTAACACACTAAAACACTCAGAAGACCTTAGCAACCACACAGCAACACTCTAAACCATTCAGAACACCTTAGATACTGCATAGCAACACTCTAAACCACTCAGAACACCTTAGATACTACAAAGCAACACTCTAAACCACTCAGAACACCTTAGAAACCACACAGCAACACTCTAAACCATTCGGAACACATTAAATACTGCATAGCAACACTCTAAACCACTCAGAACACCTCAGAAACTGCATAGCAACACTCTAAACCACTCAGAACACCTTAGATACTGCATAGCAACACTCTAAACTACTCAGAACACCTTAGATACTGCATAGCAACTGATCAAATGCGCATTATTATTCTTCCACTCGGAACACCTTAGCTACTGCATAACAACACTCTAAACAACTCGGAACACCTTAGCTACTGCATAGCAACACTCTAAACCATTCGGAACACATTAAATACTGCATAGCAACACTCTAAACCACTCAGAACACCTTAGATACTGCATAGCAACACTCTAAACCACTCAGAACACCTCAGAAACTGCATAGCAACACTCTAAACCACTCAGAACACCTTAGAAACCATGCAACAGCACTCTAAACCATTCGGAACACATTAAATACTGCATAGCAACAATCTAGTCTAAACCAATCAGAACACCTTAGTAACCACACAGCAATACTCAAACCATTCAAAACATCTTAGCAACCAACATGCAAAAACACTCAAAACACCTTTGTGACCACATGGCCCTAGCAACCACTTAGCACAAGTAAGCGCTAGTCAGAGAGTCAGAGTCATTTGAGTCTCATTGTCAGAGTCTCATTGTCAGAGAGAGACGGGTATTATATTTTATTTGACTTGACCAGCAGTAGCTGTATGGTATCCAGAGACACATGTGTTTAACGCCAACAAGCTAATTTTTATGTGGAATATGTTGCAGTTTATTCAAAGCATCCTGGTGCATTAAAGCACCCAGTGAACTGGTAATGAAAGCAGAGGGTTACAAAGCTCTCTGGGGACATGAGATAAAAGCCAGTAATGGTTCATTGCCGAAGAATAAGCAGAGCCTATAATGGCCATTAGAAAGTAATGCATTAAACATCTCATTAACCCCTTTCATGGATGCAGCCTCTATGTCATGCTTCAGCCCAGTTAATAAACACATAGATTTTTTCAACCCACCACATGCAACACATACATGAGAAGTCTCCACAGATATGGAGCTTCGAGAGAACTCATTGTAGTTTCTCTGATTGCAGTTTAGAAGGGAAACAACTTGTCAACACCTTGGCTATGTGTGATAATGATCAGGTCACTTGATATGTTGATGTGACAGGAGGATGTTTCTTCGCCTAAGGGCACCTACACATCACGGTGAGGCTTGTTATCTGTCACAGGAAAGTCCATGACCCATCATGAGTCACCAGGGGACCTTAGGATGGGTTTCATTATGATAACTGAGGCTTTTCATTATTAGATGGGTATTACAGCCACAAAGAAAAACAACAACAACAGGAAGACCTTCACCAGCTGCTCATGTGATCTTAGCAAAATACTTTTAGAGAAGCAATTCTGGGTACTGGGTAATATCATAACTAATAGGAAAGTAAGTAGGTTCTGAAACTCTGAAAAAGTGTTTGTAAGAAACAAATCCATTAAGACATTCAAGTCCATAATCCATAATAACGCTTCATACAGTGAAAAAGTCCATCCGCTGTTGTTCTTTCACATCAAAATCCACTGACATATTTGTTTAGAACGGTTTTGGACTGCTTTTACTTGTAAACTACTTGATCTGTGCATATTTCTCTCCTGATTCAGATGAGACAACTTTTTCACTGGAGATATTTCTGGATGAACTATTCCTTTAAATTTATGGTAAACAGAATTAGTAAATAGAAATATTAGTAAATGTTGTATAATTTTAAATGTTGGGTACAGTTCAGATGATTGAGACATCTTGTTAACAGTTTATATATACTGTATATACACCTCAAAAAAGCAACAAGTCATCAAATGTAATGGAGCGTAGCGTTAGTTCTGGCAGGCCACGTTAGTCAAGCTTGCATCAGCTGGCACTCAGCTGATCCACGTCTACCTATAGGAATACGACGCCAATCATAATTCCCTTTATAAGGTCCTTTCAGTCATTATTCAGCAGCTATCGCTTTGCTCAGGAGCTAATCACCCACCTCCATCCCCAGCTCCTCCTCTCGTCCAGTCAGGACTTGGCATTGGATATTTCTTCTTGAGTCAGACCACTGACTTATGTTGATATATAAAATAATCACTTAGAACATGGATGATATCTGCTACATTAATCATTCATGTTGGTTCTGTTCAGTTTACCCTAGGGGGGTTATTTATGCTCTCCCTGCTCCTATCCATGCTAGGCTGCATGGATGGGCAGGGAGTGTTGCCCAGAACAGAACCATACCCCCAACCTAAAATGTATGCTAATTGTAAGTTATCTTTGACGATAGTGGTCCTGACAGAATTCTATTTGGGAAAAATCTACCTTATTCTTCTGATTATTATTCATCTTATTCTATAGTTTTTTTAAAGCCTGCAATGCACGTTTTTAAAGACTGCATTATAGAAAAGCATCCCCATAAATGTTTATCAGAATGATAATAAAATCTTATTTAACTGTCACTACATCCACAACCAGGGACTCAGACAGACATGGCCAAGAAAACAGCAGTAAATCATTCGTACATGATGCAGCGCAGCATCCTAAATCATATCTTATTATCTTTTCAAGCTTTACACACCAGAGCAAACATCATGAGGGGTCATTGGCCAATCTAACAATCTCACATCACACAAAATGCCCCTAAAAAAGCCACTGAATTGAACATAATACACTCTAAGTTGAAGTGAGGGTGATGTAATTAGCGTAGCCTGATAGTTTGGTGAAAGATGGTGATGATACTGGAATAGAAGGTCGAATGGATTGGGTAATGAAAGCTTTAAACATGCAAGGAACATCAAGAGAAACTTTGTAGTTGGGACAAGTGGCTTCTGTATTACTGTAATTTGGTCGTTTGACTGTAAGCTGACACTGTACCCCTTTCTCCTGTATCTGCTTTTAATTTCTTAAAGTAGACACTTGATCTTCAAACGACAGCGATTAACAGCATATCCTGAAACCCGAGAGCAATGTCAATCCTATTAGAACAGAAAGCAGGCCATTTGTTTTATTTATACCTAATGCACATAGGGAATGGACAACAGCCAGGTCGAATAACAAACACAAGGCTTTATTTCTTTATGTTATCATGGACAGGAATGAACCAGACCTGATGTGACACTTTGCAAGTCTGCGCCTAATCAAGAGATTGGGTTCCAGGTCTTTCGTAAGGTTTGAAAAGCAATCCAACGCCATGAGAGAAACGCAGGTAACAGTGTTTACACAGAAAGTCTCAGTTTCAAGCAATCAAAGAACATTCTTAGAAGCATTTTAGGAACACAAAGCTCATTTATCGTTCTCAAAACTGTAAGAACCAGTTATAGCAATGCAATTCAGATCTTGTTAGTATGTGTAGGTATTTCAACACACGTTGTCTCGTGACAATTCGGAATTATTTCACTTTTGGCAAATTGAACTCAAATGGAAATCTTATTTATAAATTTTTGAACAATCTGCTCATGCCCCAACTGACAGTTAGGTTTAGGGGTTAAACTTGAAAATACATTTTTATATAAATCATACACATTTGTATAAATCAAATTGTACAAATTCACACAAAATTGCTAATACATAATATAATTTATTTTCTCATAAGATCAGGTTTGGATTTCTTACGTGTTCTAGTACATGAGCATCTCAATGCAAACCCTTTCAACATGGCTTTATAAGTAGTTTCTTTGAGTAGTAAATTAATTTTTATGAGATGACGAAATTGTAGAAAAATGTATGACCCAAACTTAACCATGAATGAAACGGGGGAGGGGGAACAATAATTAATTCAATTTGGATGTTTCTGTATGATCTAAGTTCTACATTATCATATGACTTTGAAATCTTGTACAAATATATAAAAATTCACATATATAGATTTTATTGTATTTATGATAAATAAGATTAGATGTTTAATGCCATCACACTCATTCAACACAGTTTATGCACTTAACTAATTTGACATGACAAGCATTAAATCTGGAAAGTTTCTAGAAAATGTCTCAATTTCTTCAATTCCTGTTCCAATCAGTCATCAGAGGATTCAAAAAGATTTTTACATCTCTAAAGTATATATTTACATTGTGGACTATGTTAATATTGTACATATTAGTGTCAAACAAATAAAAATGCACATGTGATGCCACTTTATGCACATATAGCTATAAAAAATAGATTTCTGTGTAGAATGCTGTTTCATGCGAGATGTTGCAAAAGATGTGAGACGCAAGCGCAATGGACAAACACGTTCATCTAGCATATGTTAACTGTTTTAAAAACATTGGAAAAGGAGTGCAATGGAAGACAAAAACATGTTCTGTGTGAACAGCTTCTAATTGTAATTCAGATCATGCTACAGTTGCTGCAACTTATGACCAATAATTCCATTCGATACAACTTCAGCGGCCATGGTGACATAAAACCTGCCTCATAAACAACATGATAAGACTATTTAATAGTAAAAGAAATATATCATATTTGATTGATGCACATTGTAACTATGATGTGTGTGCTCACTGCAGTCGCTGTGCAATGAAGCATTTTAATCTACTGTTTAACTATCCTGTTGCCATTGTTTTCTTTGTTTATATGCAAAATAATTATAATTACATATTATTTAACAAGATAAACAAAGATTTATATATGCTATATATTATTTTATTCAAAAACGATCAGAAGTTACAAGATATGTACAGAAAATTCTGGTTTTGGAGGGCAGCCATGTTGTCTAATTGAGGCTGGCAGAGAAATTGAGTGATGGACTCTAGTTTTAGCCTGAAGCTCATGCTGATTAATCGTATGAACAAACCTTTCTGATTGAAAGCCGATTAGTACAGCTACCCTGATCGCTGCTGCAGTGGGCCAATAGAACAGCACTATGTATATACCAACCGCTTACAACCGAGGCAATGTTGTGTTGGTGGCTAAAGACAATTACACGCGTTGTTGCGTGCTGCATGGCCTGTCAGGGAGAGATTCTGATAGAGCCACAAAAAAGCAAGAAAGAAATCACATTCTTGCAGACAGAGCGAGACTGTAAATCACGGCTGGATGGGATGTAATCTCTCTCTCCCTTGTTTAGCAGGACAAATGATTCTCGCCAAAGAACACTGGCTTCTGATTCAAAACTCTTCCTGAGGGTTGGGTTGTTGGTAGAAAACAGGATATCATATGCTATTAATCAAAGATATATTTTGAGAACTCTGTAAAAGAGATAATTTAAAAAGATTTTACTTAATATGTATACTATGTATTTTTATGTTTGCTATCACATGTTAGATTAGCTACATTAGGGTGACCATACGTGCCATTTTCCCAGGACGCGTCCTGGCCAGGATTTCTATATTGCCTAAAATATCTAGGTTTTGGCTTTGTTTGCGTGTGCAGACCGATCGGTGTATGACATCAAAGTACCATACAGACGGTTATGCTTTCGAAACGCTCTCGAGGTACTTTGATGTCAAACACTGATCGGTCTGAGCCGCACTGCTTTTAAGTCGAACACACCTAATATGTACGCGTAATTGCATCGCTTTGACCGTAGATCCCACCTTCTCACACGCCATGATTGGTCCATTATGTACAATGCTTGCATGTTATTGGTCAAACTACTTTTCGATCATTACCTTCAGCAAGCATGAAAACAGGAAAACAAAGCCAAAACAAATCCTGGCCAGGACGCGTCCTGGGAAAATGGCACGTATGGTCACCCTAAGCTACATTCTAATGTCAAACAGCTGAAATCAATCGTGAGCCGAATATTGAAAAATGCCAATAACATGTTCAATCTCATTCAAAATGGACTATTTTAACAAATATTATTATGAATAACACACTGTTAGCATAGATCTGTTTATATAGAGCTTTCCAAACAACCAAATCAAGAAAAAAGCTGGCTATAGTTACATTTGATTTAATACTGAAAAATATTGCAAAGATAAAAAGTTCAATCTCATTAAAAATGGTCTATTTTAACCAATATTTGTGTACCATGTATTTGTACTATGTACATGCTTGCTATAGAATCACACTGTTAGCTTAGCTACATGCTAATGTCAAACAGTTAAAATAAGTTGTGAGCTGAATCTACATATATATGTTCTATATATTATTCAGTACTGAAAAGTAGCAATAAAAAGTTCAATCTCATTAAAAATGTCATTAAAATCACAATGTTAGCATAGCTACATGCTAATTCAAACAGAAATCAATCATGAGTTGCTGCCTATGTAGAACATTCCAAATGACTAAAATATAATTACACTTAACATATATTTGATTTATATTTTTATTCAATACTGAAAACTAGCGACAAAAAGTTCAATCTGATTAAAAATTGACAATTTTACCCAATATTTGCAGGTAACACACTGTTAGCTTAGCGACTTTTGTTTTATATGAATTGTGCATTTGATATAATAATTTGTTCCCTCGTTTTAAGTAAATCGTGCGCACAAATAATAATATGTTTTATATGGAATTACTTTTGTGCCAATAAAAATGAATGTAACTTTTCAAGAAAATTATGGATATAAACTGAAACTGAATAAAATGTCTTTGAAACTGAAAAAATTAATTGCAGGCAAAATCTTTGAGTTTGTTTTTAATACACTGCATGTTTTGCTAACTGTTTTGTCCTGTTTCTTTCGCTGATCTATACTTACAAATGCGCTTCCAGAGTTTTCATTTACGCTTCTGAAGTTTTCGTTTGCGCTCCCTGAGTTTTCGTTTGTCATTCTGGCACAAATCTCTTGTGGGGCGGGGCTAGCAGCGGTGTGTTCTCATTGGCTACTGAGTATATGGTTGACAGCTTCTTGACCTGGAAGTGAAGACGTCTGTAAGCATGGCTTCTTGTTTCATTTTAGTGATATAAAATTATATTTAAAGATTTTTTTATTATTTTATCAGTATTTATCTGCTGCTACACTACATTGTTGAGATAATTTCTTAGGAATAGAACAGATGAATGACATCATCATTATTATAAACGTTGTTATGAGGATACTCGCGGTTAGTTGTCTTGATTTAGCCTAATCATTACAGGACCTGGTTATCTCCACACAGTTACAGTCTTCAATTAGATCACATTTGCTTCGATTAGATCACATTTCACCCCAGTACACAGAGTACTGTACAGTACTAAATGTACTGTATCTGACAATCACGATACCATTTTACAAGAGCACTGTCAATCACTGCCTGACTCCCAGAGAGCTGTCAACTTTGGAAATGTAAAGCCTTTCTACAATGCTTTTTCTGTGTCCAGACTTGACTAATAATAGTACAAAAATTGTCACTTCAGATCAACATTTCAGGGAAAAACATTTAATAAAAAGTAGTCATTACTAATGGCTAAATATATATCCAAATACAAAACCTAATACATGCAAATAATTATGACTGAAAAAAAAAGGTTTCCAGCAGCTAGGGAGTACACAGTCATGGATATACATATAGGGCTAATCAGTCCTCTAATGTTACACGATGGCATTACAGAAAAATGGTGCATAATTTTGAGGTATTTAGAACTGTAAAATCCCCTTAAAAATACACATACACATACACTGGGTATAGAAATGAAATCACCCCTTCTTTAAAATAATCACATTTTGTTGCTTTGCAGCCTGAAATGAAGACAGACACATTATCCAGCTGTATTTACTCAGTGCAACTTAAAACATCCAAGTGTAAGATTTAACACCAATATGTCAGGGGAAAGAAAACAGAATCACTGAGTTGGGAAAAGGATCACCCCCTTGTGTCAGTATTTTGTTGAGCCACCTTTTGCTTTAATTACAGCCTTTAGTCCTTTAGATCTGGCAGAATTGGAGACCACCAAGGCTGATCAGGGAAAACTGAAACACAGCACAAAGAGGTTTGCGTTGGACGCAAGGGCCGTATCAGGATAGGAAGACAGTTCAGAGACGACCTCTGTGGTCGCTAAGTGGCAGGCAGAGGGTTCAGAGACAGCCTCCTTGGCAGCAAGGGAGGCAGGGATGAACTCCTTGACCACAACAGGACAGGCTGAGTGCTCAGAGACGACTTCACTGGTCATTACTTGACAGGCGAAGAATTCAGAAACGGCCTCCATGGCCATGAAAGGACAGGCAAGGGATTCAGAACGACCTCCTTGGCCGTGACAGGACAAACTAAGATCTCAGAGACTGCCTCTATGGCCAGGACAGGACAGGCAAAGGGTTCAGGGATGGCCTCCTTGGCCGTGACAGGACAGGGAGGGAACTCCCAGGCTGGCGCCAACACAGGACTGAGCTCTGGGGCTTGAGTGGACTCACAGACTGGAGCAGGCTCTTGAACAGATTCATTGAACAGCCACACTGGATATCAGTCTCGTTTGCCTGGGCACTGCCTTACTAGCTTCAAGTGCAATGTTCATGATGACCGGGAACAATGTCATGGCGTCCATGATGACTGAAGATTCTGGCATAAATGTCCATGATGGCTGGATATTCTAGCGTGGTGGCCATGACGGCTGGAGTGTCCGGCGTGGTGGCCATCTTGTGAAGAGGCTCTGGACTGACAGCCAGCTTGTGAAGTGATTCAGGACTGGTGGCCATCTTGTGGAGAGGTTCTGGACTGGCGGCCATGATGGAACGAGACAATGGAATGGCGGCCATGTTGACTGATGACTCCGGCGTGGCGGCCATGTTGTGAAGAGGCTGTGGCTTGGTAGGCATGACTTGAACAGTCTCTGACTTAGCAGACTTGACTTGAACTGGCTCTGGCTTGACATGAACAGACTCTGGCTTGGCAGACTTGACAGCAGTAACATGGTGTGGATCTGGTGTGGTGGCAACTGAGGGAACGCCACACTGCTCTTCCGCCACTCCCACAGTAAAAGCAGATCTGCTCAGTAGCAAAGCCAAATCTATATATAGCGCTCTAAAGTCCAACCAGACTCAGGAATTGGCATGAGGGATATAGGCTTGGAAAGCCCCCGTCTGAAAATATCATAAGACACACCTAATCATAAGGAGTTAGAAGTGCCAGTTCAAGAAAGTCCTCCATGTAGCCCTCAATTGAGAAATTTCCTTGGTGGAGACGTATTAACTTAACTGCTGGATCCATGAAACTGTGAAGTCTTGTCACGAAACTGCAAGGAAGGTGAAGGTTAGGATCCAAATGCAAAAGTTTAATGGTGCAAAAAGGAGTAATCCACAATCGCAGTCAGGCAGGCATGAGGTCATACACAAAATCAGTCCAAACTTTGGCATAGTAAGGAGCTCAGGAAAACGGCAATCTTGGATATCAGGCTTAAAAAACAAAACTCAAGATAGCAGTGTGACACTATGTTAAGACTAGCAGCATATAATAGCAGAAATAAACAGACTTAAATAGGCAGATAGGCATAGGCATAGAATGGAGTGCCCTCTGGTGGAAAACCAGAGCACTCTATATGACCATCGTTACAACTGTCCCTGTAAAGACTGATATTGCACTCCATTACATAACATACTCATTCACTGTTTTGTTACTTATACTGTAAAAGGAACTGTTCAAAGGATCATTGCAGCTTTTAAAACATTTATGAATTTTAAAAATATTCTGGATATTATGTACTTGTGCATTTTGCATGTTAATGTAAATTATGAGAATACTGTGCATTACATGTATACTATGCAATTAAGTGTTTTGTGGATTCTGATCTGTCCTGTCACAACATACAGTAACTGCACTTTGATACTTGTGTATATGCTGTAGTGACAATAAAGATATTTTCAATTACATTAATTCAACTGGTTTATAAGTCACAATTGAAAGAGTTGATTAATGTATTTCCAATTTAAATGTTAGATGATAATGTTAACAAAATAAAATAACTTAAAATAATCAGCATGATAAAAGCAATAGCAGCAGTAGTAGCAGCACATAAATACAGTAAAATTCAAAAATAAAGCTCCTAACTTTATATTACTAAAATGAAATAGGAAGCCGCTAACAAATGCTCAGATTTACAGAGGCGCAACACTGACGCCTTCACTTCCAGGTTAAGAAACTGTCAATCAAAAACTCAGTAGACTTTAGCTGTGTCACAAACTGCAGTGCGTGGATTCCAGAGTGCGCATTTGAAGTGCGATTGCATCACAATGGCGCGACGAAGGCTGTCCCAAACTGAAGTGTGCGGACTCCGAAGGCCCTGTCCCAAATGACACCCTAAACCCTCGCGGTCTTCCTCTGAGTCCACACTTTCGTGACGTAATGCCGCTTTGACTGTCAAGTAGAAGTCTGCTGCGGAGCTCGCCCCGGTGCGGGCTCGGCAGAAGTGCGGATCGAGGGCGCATAACGGCTGCAAGGGTGGCGCTCGAGAGCACCCTTCTGAACGCTAAATGGACAAATGGGACACCCTACGGTCTCGTGGACTTAACGGACACGCGCACGCGGCGTCCATTGTAAGTCCATAAGACCGCAAGTGCACATGAAGTGTTCCATTTGGGACAGGGCCGAAGTGCGCATTTGAAGTGCGATTGCATCACAGCGTCACGACGTAAGCTGTCCCAATTCAGGATGCACCCTCCGAATACCGCATTCCAAGGCCGATTGCGTCACCGCGGCGCAATGAAGGCTGACGTAATTTAAAAGCAACGTCAAATGCGCCCTCCATTTCCCAGGAAAATGAAGTGTACATCTGATGGACACTTCACACCCTACCATATCCCAGAACCACTTGCGCACAGATGGCGATGGTGTTTATATTCAAAGAACATGGCGGGTGAGAGTTCTGTGGGGGAATTCACATTGAAATGTAAGTATTGTGTTTTCATTTACTGAAATACTTAGCGAACGTGTTAAAAGCCAGGGTTTTTTTTAACACAAAGCCCACAAACAATAAGACAACCAATATATAAGGCAATAGTCTTTCCCTTTGTTGTGTTCTTGTAGTGCTGTCATGCAAGATATGTCTACAAATGTTTTAAACAAACTTTAGCACTTCAGTATTTTGTATGCATGTCCTGCTGTGAAAGTAGAGACGAAAATGTGAAATAAAATCATTATTTTTGTTTTCCTTGCGCAAAAAAAGTATTCTCGTAGCCACTGATGTCACACGGACTACTTTGTCGATCATCTTGGTACTTTTCTGGACCTTGAACGTGGTAGTTACCTTGCTGTCTATAGGAGGGTCAGAGAGCCCTCAGATTTCATCAAAAATATCTTAAATTGTGTTCCGAAGATGAACGAAGGTCTTACGGGTTTGGAACAACACGAGGGTGAGTAATTAATGACAGAATTTTCATTTTTGGGTGAACTAACCCTTTAACTTTGGGACACAGCTAATGAGAACACACCGCTGCTAGCCCCGCCCCCACGAGAGAATTGTGCCAGAAGGGCGAGCGAAAATGAAAACTCTGGAAGTGCATTTGTAAGCACAGATCAGCAAAAGAAAGAGAAAACAGTTAGCAAAACATGCAGTGTATTAAAAAACGAAGTCAAAGATTATTTATTTAGTTTCAAAGTCATTTTATTCAGTTTAAATTTGTATTTTCATTTTTTTGAAAAATAAAATTTATTTTTATTGGCACAAAAGTAATTCCATAGTTCTAATTCCTGTCTACTTCCTCATAAACCTGTTGCTGCTGTTATGTTTTGTTATGGACAGAGACACTTTAATTGGGTTTTATTTTGAGTTGGGAATGAGTTATAGAGACATTCTCAAAAGCCATGCAGCGTTGCATGGAATCATTTTAAGTGAGAGGCATATACATCGGTTTATGAGAATGCGGACAGGAAGTAGAATGAATTATTATTTGTGCACATGATCTACTTAAAACGAGTGCACAAATTATTATATTGAGCGTAAATCGTGTTAGTAAATAATTAGTAAATAGTAAATTGTGCGCACAATTTAGTAAAACGAGGGAGCGAATTAGTAAATCATGTGCACAATTAACTTTTTTTTTCCCCTGCATGTCATGTGCGGAGCTCCATATGTTCCAAATGACAAAGTCGAGAAAAAAGTGGACTACCCAAGTTTTATCCAATATTTGTCTTGCTGCTGATGTGAAGTCTTCCAAATCACTCACTTATGAGGTTCCTTAGAAGGCAGCTGCCTATGTAGACAGCAAGGTAGGCTTTGGAACTGAGCTTTAGATTTGAGTTTAGAGCTTGACTGCTCTTAAATTTGCATAAATGGTGGCTCACATAAAGTACAATTCCCATAAAAAGAATCTTTATAATGGTCAGGTTCTCTTTATTAGATCTCAGGTCTCATCTGAGCAACCGTATGAATTTCACTCAAACAAATGGTGCACAGCCTGTGAATGGAATACTAATGAAGCCAGCGGACTGTTAAAAGCAGACTGGCCTGTATGAATGAGCATGGGTGAATATCACTGGAGCTGAACTGCTGTCAGGGGGAAAATGAGTTGTATGAATGGGGCGAGAGAGATTTATAGATCTTAGACAAGGTTAGTAAGAGCCAGTGGAGTGCAGCAGAGTTGAATGAACTGGTAGAACACACAATACCATAACACAATAGCTGCAAAAGGGATAGTTCGCTAAACAATTATGCCCACACTGATCATGAAAGAGTTTTCATATTCATATTGGACTTTCAATTAACAAATTATACCATGTTTAAATTAATTCTGCTGAATTCTACACAATTATTTACCAAAATAAGCTCAGAAAATGCTAAAAAAGTCTATACTCACCGAAGAATTTCCTTGCGGGTAAAGAAGGTGCAGTCCTAAGACGAAAAAGAAAAGAAAATTACTTAACACACATAAAGCATAACTGAGATTTCATAATACAATGTTCAAGAAATTTATTTTAACAACATCTGACTTAAACCCCAAGCATAATTTCTAAAACAAATGTTAATTTTGGTTATACTTTATTTTAAGGTGTTCTTGTTACAGTGTAATTATACATTTAAGTACTGAGTAATATTAATTAACTACATGTACATCTACATTAGGATTAGGGTTAGGGTTTGGCGTAGGGTTACTTGCATGTAATTATGCTTAATTAATTGTTATTATAATAGTAAGTACATGTAACATGTGTAACAAGGACACCTTAAAATAAAGTGCTACCTTAATTTTTTTTTAAGCAAACTTACCTATTTTAGTGATATCTGACAGGAATTTTGGCTTAATTTAGGACAATTTGGCTTAATGTTGAAAAAAAAAAAAAAACAGATTTGGGGTCAGTCTGATTTTTATTTTTTTTATGTCCACAGGAAAAAAAAAAAGGAAAATTATTTTTAAATTTGCACTACCATTCAAAAGTTGAGGGTAGGTAAGATATTTCTAAGGCTTTTTGAGACTCTTATGCTCACTAACGCTGCATTTATTTTATCAAAAATACAGTAAAAGCAGTAATACTGTGAAATATTACAATTTAAATGATTTTACAATTTTCTATTTTAATATAATAAAATGTTTAATTACATTTATTCAGAAGTCATTACTCCAGTATTCAGTGTCACGTAATCCTTGAGAAATTATTGTAATATGGGGATTTGCTGCTCAAGAAACATCTCTTATTATTATCAATGATGAAAACAGTTGCACTGCTTCATATATTTTTTGTGGAAACTGTGATACTTTTTTTTAGGATTCTTTGATGAATAGAAAAGAACAGCATTTATTTGAAATAAAATAATCTCTGAAATCTTTTGTAACATTATATATACATCTTTACTGTCACTTTTGTTTAATTTAAAGTGCCCTTGTTGAATTAAAGTCTTCATTTCTTACTTTTAAATTCTTAATAAATTAAGAATGAGATAAATTATAATCTTACTGACCCAAACTTATAAAAAAGGTAGTGTAAAGCACATTTGAGTTATTCTATTTTTAATTCTAAAAATAATAAAAGCACAGGAAATAATGTGTCGGTGAACTAATTCATGTTTACTTGTTAGGGCACATCTCTTGACATGTTAAGCAACAGTTTTGCATTCACACTGCATGACTGCACGTGGATCAACACCTGAGCTCCTAGACAGCTTTATGTATTAGCACACAATGCCTCTTAGGTTTCACTGTCTTTGATAAGTGTTACCAGTCACAAAAAACAACACGCCAAATGAGGCCTGGCAATATGACCGCAGGAAACAACAACAGCTGTCGGCCCACTGTAGCACGAATCGCCTAAAAACCCATTATAATACTGTTCCCAGATCTGTGGCTCCTTTCTTACCTCTCTGCACTCACTGTAGCGGTGCCAACCTGAGCCGACAGTTTTATTAACTAATGATTAAGCTCTCTTTTATGATGTTTACACAAACACCCAGCCAGCTATATGCTAAAAAAAAAAAAAGCCCATCCCCCAAATCAGAGGAGCAGCACCGTTCTGTGATTTACGCGCATTAGCCTTTGAATACTGTTAATTGCTCATTAATTTGAAATATTGAGGCGTGAATCTGTGAGATGTGAGGTAAGGCCACAGCTGTGAGTTATTAGCACAAAGGATAGACGACCCGGTGTTAAATTATTACCAGAAACGAAAGCCCACATATCTAATAATGACATTACATGCCCGGAGAAAGAAATGGCTTCTTCATAACTTCTTATAATCACGTCATAGAGACATAATATAAAGGTGCGAGAGCAGCTGGCATTTACTAAAATACTTCTCACTGCTGTGTTGCGTTGTTACAAATCAAATGTACTTAATAGTCCTGCACGCTACAAATATTTGTATGGCAATATTTTATGGTACTTCTATGGTTGATTTCTTTCAGTTTTGCTAGGGGTGGAAAGAAACTATGTCACCACTGCGATGATTGAATCTTCAGCCTCACGGGAAAATAAATCATATTTTGCTTGAGTTATGAATGTGAATTTGCAGTCTGTATTGAACAGGATGGAATAAAAAGACTGTACTGTGAAATAATGGTACAAAACATCCTTGTATTAGAGTTGTCCTGGCAGGCTGCATGCAAAAACAAAAATACAACGTGATCAGTATATTCTGATTCACAAACAAATGACTCTTATGAACCAGTTCTCAAAAACAGACAAAGCAACCATAGTAGTCTGATTCACAAACAAATTACACTATTAAAGCAGACACTTTTTAGTAATCAGTAACATACATCGCGGCCAGTGTATTCTAAATCACGAACAAATGGCACTTTTGAGACAGTTCTTTTTAGTGAATCAGAAACATGCAGTGCAACCGATATATTTTGATTCCTGAACAAACGACTCTGATGAACCAGTTCTTTTTAGTAAACCGAAAACATCCAGCAGGACCAGTGTATTCCAATTCATGAACAAACAACTCTAAAGAACCAGCTTATTTTCAGTCAAATGAAAAACTATAGCTACAGCAAGACCAGTGTAACCAATTTCTGAAATTAACAATTCTTATGAGCTGGTTCTTTTAATGATTAATTCACGAAAAGATGAGCTTGAATTAGGGGTGTGCGATATATATCGTCTGCGATAATATCGTAATTGTCGTTTTAACGATGTGCGATTTGACATTATCGAGTATTTTGCAAAAACCATTCAAAACATCCCTACAGAGCGCATGCATACAGAATCCATTTGAAACACTGCACTGTATAATTACAGAATTAGTTGAGAGAATTCCTTTGATATGTAAAAAAAAATTGAAATATACCAAAAATAATTCTGAACTGAATCAAATTAAAACGGGAAACCATGACTAAATTCTAATTTTTGTATGAACTATATATTAAGACATAGTGGCGAACCCTAATAAATACCTTTTCCGAGGCACATTTTGTTTGCCTTATAAAGGTATCTAAATTTTCTACAATATTCTGCCTGATTCTGTTTTACAGCACGATGAATGAGTTGATAAGACTTGGCTGCTGTAAGGAATGAGTCTATCAGCCAAATGGCCAAGCTCCACTGATCCAGGTAGTACAACCCAGTGATTAAAGAGCACAAGGAGCGGTGGCCATTGTTGCTAACAGTCATTGATCTTCATAATGCACTTTGTTGACTGGCAAGTGGGAAACTCAGAAGCCTACTATTCAAATTGCATTAATATCTGACTCAATAAACCATTCACATCACATATCTATTCCCATATATATATATATATATATATATATATACACACACACATATATATATATATATATATATAAACAGGACTATAAAGCTACAAGGAAGCTATCAGAAAGTACAACAGCTGACTAATCACAATGAGGTTTCTGAGTATCTGCTTAGATTGGTATTAATATTTAAGTCTGACTGGGTCCTTAGACTGAGATGATGTTTCGCCAAAGCATGACAGACTGCTGTTACGGAAGACAAAAGCAAGACCTTCTCACATGTTCTCATCTCATATGATCAGATGTCCTCATATATGACTCAGTGCTCAGACCTTAGGATTCACACAGCGAGCAAATAATATATACAAAGTCGCTTGTATGCCGCAGGCAATATATATATATATATAGAGAGAGAGAGAGAGAGAGAGAGAGAAAGCAGTAGCCTATATAAGCAGTTTTCTGTAAGAATGCACCTTGACTATGAAGAAAGAAAGAATGAAAGAAAGGAAGTCAAAAACCACACATCTGTTCATTCTTTAACCCAAAACTTGATTTTGTTGCTTCTTAATTTTTGTCTGTAAATAACGCTGAGGACTAGAGAGTCTCTTACCTGATAGGCGTCTAGCTGTTCATCAGTAAATATCGTTTGCTTATTACCCATCTTAGTCGAGTTATTTTCCTCTCGTGCAGATGCATCACATTGGTCTTCTCTGTTCTAGGCATTTATGTCCACGGTTTGGCCAGCCGAGAAAATGGGAGGCAGCATGAAATTTCAGTCCTTCCTGAAGTAGCCTATGCCTGTTGGTGGTAAAGGCGACACTCTCCATAAATACTTTAACAGCTCAAGAAACGTTACACTTGTTTGTCGCGTACCGTTCCTGACGTGCGCGGCATATACTCGTCCTGTCGCTGTTCGCTCTCACTGACTGATTGTCAATGAAAACGATTCTAGAACCGATTTTAACACTTCACACCACCAGGGGGCAGCATTGAACACATTGAAAGCAGGATAGACTATTTCATTTTAATATACGCAAATATCAAAATTTCATTAATACCATGAAAGTACTATGAAAGTACACTTTTTTTTTTATAATAGCCTAGCATTATTATTTAAATTATTTGTGCGGTAATTACTAATAAAAACTAACATTTTAAAACAAATACAACTTCTAAAATATAAATGTTAAGATAAATGCTAACTTTTTTCCACTCTAAAGAGCAATATAAAGAACATTTAAGATCATTTGTAAGATAATTTAAGAAGAGAGAGAGAGAGATAGATAGATAGATAGATATAGATAAAAACAAATGAATGCATAAACACTTTTTAAAATAGTTTTTTTCTTTTTACTATACTGTATAAACTATAGTTATATTAATAATTAGATAAAAACACAAAGATTCCATGAAGTTTCTTTAATGAATCATCGATGCCAATAAAGAAATTGTATTTTTAACACCAAGTCCAAAAAATACCGCCATAGGCCTAATATTTCGCTTTTTAGAGAATTTTAGTGTACTTTCTCCGCTAAGTCCATTTATAATACAAACTTTACATGACAAAAATTCTAAGTTCTGCATTCTTGCCCCTGTTTCCATGACAATATCCTAGTAACCACTGTAATCACACAAAAGCACAGAAAGGGTAACTTCCGGCTGGGCTGAACTTTAAATAATTAATTTATCCAGGCGTTAATTAAACCAACAGAACGCTCGAAATGAATAAAAACATCGGAACAGTGAAACAGCAGTGGGGCAAATAATGCCCGCATTAAAACCACGACTATCTAGAGCAGATGCTACAGTGATGCTAGCCGCAGAGCTAACAGTCACACCCGCTTTGATCTGCCGCCTGTACTGCATACTGTACATGCCCACCAGCATTTATTAACAAAACAACCATCCCATGCTGTAATCTGCGAATGACTGCATGAAGCTGAGCGACAATGGACTTGAAGAGGGAAAAGGACAATGGTAAGTTAGTTGATAAAGCAGTGTTGTAACGTTAGCCCGTGCTAGCAGCAGTAGCTGTCCACACACTGTGGTGCTGATTCACAAACATACTTCTGTGATTAAAATGGCTTGTGTTTTTATTTTGAAGGATATTTATTTTGTTTGGCAGCCTATTGAATGTAGTCTTGCATTATTATATCGGTAAAACGGTCTCCTTTTTAGGGCATAACTATCGCTTGTTGCGCCGTACTTTGGTTCATTAAACACACGCTTTGGTTCCGTTGATTAAACCAACTGTTGTTTGCGACAACTTTTAGCGTATCCACGTAATCTCAGCTATTTTAATTTAGTTTGCAAAAGTCCTTCAAGTGGGGGCTGTGCGTGTTGTCATTTTTGTCTTAAAATGGACTAGAAAAGATTTGTATTATCCAAGGTAATTGAGTTAGGTGGTAAGATTGTTGTTTTTTGTGTAATTCTGCACCTTTTTAGAAGAGCAGATTATAAGAAACCAATCCCATAACAGTGTTGTTGTTTTATTATTATCTATATACTATTGTAGTTTCTTTTAATATTTTGAATTGGCTTAGTTTAGTTTTCATTTAATTTCAATATTAGTTCATTTTTAGTCATTTTGTTATTTGCTTTAGTAATTTTTGTAATTTTTTTTAAATATTACTATTTAGGTTTAATTATTTTTTATTATAATTATTATTTCATTTCAGTTTTAATTTATTTTTAGTTAGTAATTTTAGTGCTTTAACTTCTTTTAAATTAGTAGCCAGAGCAACATTTCACATTTTTGTTAGTTTTTCATCTTTTTTCAATTAACAACATTATTATTATTATTTTTAATTAAATAAAAATGTAACAGTTTTAGTTTTATATAACGATATTAACCTTGCCCCATAAAGCATTGTTTTTGAGAATTTAAAATAATATCACTGTCATGTTTTAACATATTTTATGGACAAAATGTTTGTCAAAGGTTCTGACAAATGATTCATAAATAAAGTATATATTGTTTAATAATATTATTTAGATTTTTTATTTTAAAAAATGCAGGGTTTTTGCATTAGTAATAGTCTGTAGTAATTATAACTGTATTTTTTAAATGGTATTTCTTGGTATTATTATTACATTTTTAAATATAAATTTAAATTGGTCCCAAAGTTACAATCTGCATTAATTAGTTAATTTATTTATTTAGTTAATTAGTTTATTTATTTTACTTTATTAAAGTTAAAAAAAGAAGAAGAAACAACAAATATGGAAGGACACAAAGATGTTGTTATAATATAATGATAAAAATGTTTGAATAAAAAAAGAATATTTGCTGGCCATTCAATTAAACCCGGAGGAGATCTGCAGCTGTAATCCAGTCTTTGAGAATTCAAGAAAAGCGACACATAAAGTGTGATTAATATTGTAATCACCATTTGAACCTTTGGAATCATGCAGAGCCACATTTATAATCTACCCACAGAAAATACTGAACAGACCAGAAAGAGCTTTAATACTCTACAGACTCACTCAATCAAAAAACTGCTGCTTAAATTGTAATCACACACTTTCTCCTCATATTCCAGAAACAGAATGTGCAAAGATCACCACTGTGCTTCTGAAGTCCCGCACCGGGGAGTTTGATTTGGAGTCCATTATGTTTCTGAAACTAAGGAATTTAGGTAAAACGATACCGAATTTAGTGTCTGCAGAATACATTGTCAAAATACACAAACACACAATCTTGCATGTGTTTTTTGCAGGAATTTATGACCTTGGATGTATAGGAGAGTGTATAAACCTGGAGAGGCTGGACCTCTCTGGAAATAACATCACAAATCTGGGGCCTCTTTCATCTCTACGAAGACTTCTTGTTCTTAACTTGTCAGCCAATAGAATCTCTAATTTAGGTAATGTTATTTCAATCTTAATGTAATAGTTTTCTCAAAAAAATAAAATTTGCTGAAAATTTCCACACCCTCAGGCCATCCAAGATGTAGATGAGTTTGTTTCTTCATCAGAACAGATTTGGGGAAATTTGACCTCACATCCCTTGCTCACCAATGGATCCTCTGCAGTGAATGGGTGCCGTCAGAATGAGAGTCCAAACAGCTGATAAAAACATCACAATAATCCACAAGTAATGCACATCACTCCAGACCATCAATTAACATTTTGTGAAGTAAAAAGCTGCTTTTTTAAAGAAACAAATCCATTCCTTTATGCATTTTAACTTGAAACCATCACTTCTGGGCAGAATATAAGTCCATAATCCATAATAACATTTTCTCCAGTGAAGAAAGTCCATCTTCTGTTGTCGTCTTGCATCAAAATCCACCAAACATATTTGTTTAGAACTGTTTTAGACTGTTTTTGCTTGTAAACAGTGCTTGATTTGTGCATATTTCTCTCCTGATTCAGTCAAGACGACCTTTTCAAGGGAGAAAGCAATATTATGGAGAGAGGACTATTGAAGGTTTAAAGTTAAAAACGTCTTAATGAATTAGTTTCTTACAAAAACGCAACTTTTCACTTCACAAGATGTTAATTGATGGACTGGAGTAGTGAGGATTAGTTGTGGATTATTGTGATGTTTTTATCAGCTGTTTGGACTCTCATTCTGACGGCACCCATTCACTGCAGAGGATCCATTGGTGAGCAAGTGATGTAATGCTACATTTCACCTGTCTTGGATGACCTGAGGGTCAGTAAATATTCATTTTTACATGAACTATTCCTTTAATGTGATTATACATATACAGTGGCTATAGAAAAGAATCACCCCCCTTTAAAAATAATCACATTTTGTTGCTTTGAAGCATGAAATGAGGACGGACACAGTTTTTGTTTTATCCAGCTGTATTTACTCAGTACAACCTATAACATCCAAGTGAAAGATATAACACCAACATGTCAGGAAAAAACAAAAACAAAAACCAAAAACAGAATCACTGATTTGGAAAAAGGATCACCCCCTCCTAAAATTGACTTGTATCAGGTTTAGCTAATCACCTTCTCAATGGCACACAAAGCCATTTGACATTAAACTGTGATCAGCTGTGGTCATTTTGATTTGTTCAGCATGAAAAGAGCTTTTCTGGAGCTTTTCTGGAGCATTTCAGTCCTTGGTAACTGCAACTGAAGCAAACAATCAACTATGGTTGTCAGAAGATCTCCGGGATAAGTTGTGGACAGGCACAAGTCAGGAAACAAAAAAACTTTCAAAGGCTTTATAAATGCCTAGAAGCACAGTGAAGTCTATTATTAAGAAGTGGAAGGTATTTGGTACAACACAGACCCTCCCTGATCAGGACATCACTCCAAACTGATGAAAGAGAGGCGACCAAGTTACAGTAACTCTGAAGCAGCTGCAGGAATTTATGACAAAGAGTGGTCATTGTGTGCATGTGACAACAATATCACAAATTCTCCACAAATTGGGCTTGTATGGGAGGGTTGTAAGAAAAAAGCCACTCCTCAAGAAAAAACTACATGCAGTCACGACTGGGCTTTGCCAAAACACACCTTGAAGATTCTGAGGCACATGAGACTAAAATTGAATTATTTGGCCTCAACACCAAACGATACTTTTGGAGTTGAACATGTTTCTTTTCAGAACCCCTTTCCAGCTGTGAAAGTTTACAGAGTTTGAATGTTGCTGGTAATGTGATACTAAGGTAAGCTGCATTTTTAGCTACTCATATTTATCTGCTATCCACCTTTCTATACAACACATGTTGCATTGCTCCTACAGTGTTGATAATCTTCATGCACTCAAGTCTTTAAAGAAGCTGGAGAGCATCAGATTGAAGGACAACACCTATAATTACACCAATCCAGGTCAGCAGTTTTCTGGCTTTATTTGATTAAATGTTTTTGGAGCTCTTAATCTGGTCCTTCATTCTTGCTAATCTATTTTGCTATAGTCTGCAAGAATTCATTATACCGGACTCTTATTCTTGAAATTTTCCCTAACATGAAAGTGTTGGATGGTGAGTTTTTAATTGTATTTTGCTAAACACATGTTTTTTTCCACATACAGTTGTGCATTTTCTCATCAAGTTATCAAATTCTATTTTAATGTGTCATTTCAGGTGAAAGGGTGGTGGGACGTGGAAGTGACTTATACCAACTATGCAAAGACATTGATGATACCATTAAAGGTACTTGCTGGAATTTTAATCCTGTTATTTAATAGATTTTAAGAGAGACACTCAATGCACTTGTGTATTATATTATACCATGCAATTTTGTGTATAATACCGTATGATAATATCACACTTAATGCTAAAAAATCTGTAATGATTTACAATTTTTTTGCATCAAACATGTTTGATTTAATTAGTGCATGTTAAATTTGACAGCCCTAAAAATACACTTCCATTCAACAGATTAGGGTTAGTCATTTTTTTAAAGTTAATTATTACTTTTATTCAGCAAGGATGCATTACATTGATCAACATTCACAGTAAAGACATTTGCATTGTTACAAAAGATTTTATTTCAAATAATTGCAGTTGTTTTGAACTTTCTATTCATTAATATTTCTCTGTTTTTGATGTTATTTATTTATAGCAGGCATGTATAAAAATGGCCACCTGCCTGAGTTGCCAGACACCAAACCTTGGGTGGATGATGGTTTTTGGGAGATAAAAAGATCAAACAATGCCATAGTTGATGAAGCCTATAAACAATTCAGTGGTATGGACTAATCATCTTCTTTCCTCTAAACCATTCTTTAAACACATCAGCAGTCACATTTTCAAAGCCCTAATTTAATATCTTTTTGGTAATAAACTCAACAGATGTTCTTCATGAATGCAGGCTGCTGAACAGTCGAGCAGCCCACGTGATCTCACAAAATGAACGAACCGTCAGCCTCAAGAGCCAACCAAAGCAGTATGCTGTTTAAATCTGGGAATCTCATTACGTTTCCATAAGAATGCATATGTTTTTTTCCCACAGCTTTTTCTATGTCTTTTTAAAAGTCCATAAGCTTGATGCATCACCGGTGCCAGAAATACAAAATGCTCCGTGTTGCCTGCAGTGTGAGGGTTTAGTTTTTGTAACTACACTTGAGTTCTTTCTGATTTTCCACCGTTTAGAGAGACCGTAGTTACTCCTAATCCGGTTTGATCACTGTCTCAGGATGTTCAGAATCAAGACAATTCCTCTTTGCACTCCTAACACAATGCTGTATTTAACGTTATGCTTTAAATTATGCTTCAAATGCTGCTATTTGTATATTTCGTAATGGTGAAGCACTTATTAACCACTTCTGAGGCTTTCCCATGTTGCTTTTCTTGTTTACAATGCATTTTGCCTTTTTATTGTATGCCTAATGTGGATGATTTTTTTCTGAATTGCTTGTTTCATACTAAATTTTTTCTTTTTATTCCCTCAAGCAGCTTTTTGTTTTAAAATACATCTAAATTGTATTATATATGATCAGCTTCGCATCTTTGTATTTACATTTTGTTGGATAATATATAATCGTGCCAGAAAATGTCTTTGTGTCTATGTTTATTAATCTTACACATAATGTAAAAAAGCAGACTATTACAAAGTTTCAGAGTTTAAATGGTTAAAGTGCTAGTTTACCCAAGAATGATATATAAATCATTTACTCACCCATATGTTGTTCCAAACAAAGACGTTCTTTCTTCCATTGAATACACAAGGAACAATGACCTGAATGTTGCCAGAATTTTCTTTGAGTGAACTATACATTTAATGTTGCACAAATAAGTGCAAAATATCGTTCCGAACACATTCAAGAAAATGTGGGGGGTATTAATGCACTGTGGCATCCGATGCAGTAGGGGGAGTTCAGCGTTCAGCACGTCAGAGTTCTCAACTTCACAGCCGAATGCAGAGCAGTGGGCTAGTACACGGGGTTGCCAGGTTTATTAAAATACCCTGTTTTGGAGTCTACCATGTTGATAAAAAGCTAATCTCGGTTGTAACTTGTTGGGGACATTTGTGAATTAAAAACAAAATGCATTAAAAAAAAATCCCCCGCACCTGATCATTTAATTTGCATACCTATTATAAATTAAATTCTAGGTACTTCTGATCAATTGATATTGAGCCATAAACTTACATGATTTACAAGTTCTGAAACAGGTTTTCACAAAAACCTTATACAACAGCACTTCAGCCTTTAGACCATTTTTATGAAAAGGGATAAATCAAGCATATAAATTATGTCAATTTAAACGTATAAATATTACTGTCTTAATTGTTTAGATTTTTAGAAGGCACATT
>NW_015640043.1:1156491-1178524 GCF_001515625.1 Sinocyclocheilus rhinocerous
AAACGTATAAATATTACTGTCTTAATTGTTTAGATTTTTAGAAGGCACATTAACTTATTTTTCATTTACAAACTCTATGTGTTTGCTGCGTAAAAACATGAGGTGATATTTGCATTGATCTAACCATAAACAGCAAGAAAGGCTTACTGGAAATGCTAATTCATTCTCTGCCACGAGGTGGCGCTTTAGGAGCGCTGAAATATTGCGGTTTCCCCGGTAACGGCTGTGTACACAAAGCAGCTCCGCATAAACGCTGCGTTATCAGGAATTATAGGTCAAATTAAATTAAAATGCCAACGACGTTTCTGAGGACAGTCGGTTCCCTTCAGATACATTCAAATAAAGACATCCATGCCGCGTTTTAACTTGACACGTGCAGCGCTCATATTTATTCAATGACATAATTGCCTTTTGAAGTGTAATCCAGCCATATGGCGACTCTTGTCTTTCCGTCCCCAACTGTAAGACCTCTTGAAATTATAATTAAGACATTTCTTATACCATTTAACGTATTTTAAACTTTTTATGGCCTTAAGTTTGATACAACTCACTTTATGAGTTTTTAAGGACCCGCGGGAGATCGGCATTTAAGATAGCCTGTTGGGCAGAGTGGTGATACATTTTGGTTTAGCTTCCTAGTAGTGTAGGTACAATCTGGCAACCCTAGATACTCATAGCAGAGGATGAGACACCGGATAGCTGCATTGAGTTAGTAGTCCCCAGAACACAATTAGCACGGGATGGCTGGAAACGCGTGGAGGTCAACGGTAAGGACTATATTATATGAACAAACCTCAGATTATAGCAGTCCGTGCTCTGTTATGCCAAATATCACTGTAAAGTATGAATGCAAGTATATACTTAATTTGCGCAGAAAACGTTGCGTTGCAATAACGTTAGAGATGCCACAGCGGCCCTGTGTTGCATGCCCTTCACACCGGCACTTACATGTTTAACACATTTAACAGCTCTCAGTCAACTCATCTACTAGTCTCTTAACAAATATAAATAAAGTTAAGAGAATGACACGATGCGTGTTGATCTCGGCTGAATGCGTGGATGAATCACGCCTCAGTCAAACGCCACAGATGTTCCCTCTGCAGTCATCATCGCCATCTACACATTATGGTGTTTAATGCCCCAAAACGTATGTCAACTCAACTAAGAGGGCAGTAAAACGACATTCTTGCCTTTTCAGCTCATAAAACTTCTCGAGATATGCTGCGTGCGGATAAGTGACGGGACTCCGGAAGTAAGAAAAACGCGCATCTCAGTTCAGTTAACTTAGTTACGTTAGCTTTAACGCGTTATCGCGCGGCAGCTTATAGTCTTTAAAGATGGCAAATCTGATATGGACATTAAAATAGTCTGGGTGAGATAGAGTTTAAAAATGAGTTTAGTAAAACAGCTGTTTTAAATGTGCTAGGAGAAACATCTAACTGACCAACCGACCATCTTGTGGATGAAGGTCACCTCGACATGTTGATTGAGTGAACAAGAGTTGACTGATGTCAAGACTAAACTAGACCAGCTGACCTTTAGTTTATGAGTTTCCCTTATGCACTAAATGTTCGTCTAGAACATTCAATCATGGATTCAAGTGATGAGGACATGAGAAGATACAGAAGAACATTTGATGTCCTTCAGACTGGTGTTTTACATATAATATATGGGTTAATGTAGTTTAGATTCATTTGACTAATATTGGATGGATGAAATATAAAATAGTTGTAAATATATTTATATTATTTTGTTATCTAATGCAGTGACACTCATACATTTTTAAGTGTGACTCTGAATGGAAATTAATTGTAATTTTTTTTTTTTTTTTTGGCAAAGTGTCCAAATTCTTTTGAGGCCGCATATCTTGCTTCACAGTTTTATGGCACCACTCTCTCACAGTACACATTGCTTTAAAAAAAAAAAAAGAAGTAGTATCCCCATCAGATCTGCTGTCTTCTTGAGCGGTTTGTTTCGAAAAATCTTTGTTATTTCTGTTTGATCATCAGTGACCCGTAGCCTTTTTTTTTAGGCTGATTTAAATTGAATGTTCATATATTTGACCATGCAGGTTTGTGAAACTACACCCCTCATTTTACACCAAGGATATGTCCTTACATATTTAATAACTAACATTTAATCACCTCACTAATTGGCAAAGGTTTGCATTTGTTTAATCTTTTGACTTCAGGATGGTCCCTGGTGTAATTCACCTTGTACATGCTTGTTTCCTGAATTGCACTTTCTGCATTGTGTGTTCAAAAAAACATTTAAAGTTTGCATGCAGAGTTAATGGGATCAGAATGTCAGACAGACCGTCTAATTAACTTTTTTAGCTACTGTGTGCAAAGGGCCACAGTGAAGATCAGCCATTGTGGCAGTCGCATGAAATGCAGCGCTTTTTAAAAACACATGGGCAATTTGCTTACTTTTTAATAGATGGCTTTGGCTTTGTGTATCAGGTAGTATCAGCTTGATTTATCTTCCAGTGTTATTGATCTGTTTGTATCTTTTAAAATTGTCTCTGCAGGTGTCCCATGTAATGGGAGCCATAAAGACTCAGAGCCCACTGCCCAGAACCTTCTCCAGAGGGGTAAGTTCAAATCAACACTCACCCATGTACCGTGATTTGTGACACTATGAAGTTGCAACTTTACTCAACTAACTTTTTGGGTGACGCTAACACAAAAAGTACCAGTGGTACCATAGTATTTTTAGAAGATGATACCACGGTAATTCCATGTTTCTGGACACTTGCCATGGCAACACCATGTTTTTGTTTTATTACATACACCATGGTGATTGTATGGTAATTTTAAAATACATTGGCTGTAAATAGTGTGGTACACAAATATAATAAGAATTTAGCACCATGGTTTATATAAAAGTAGTTTGTGGTCAAGTTTGGTTCATTTATAATACTCACCTTTTTTTAACATGAACCGAATTTCAGAAATAAAGTTGTACTTGAAATAAACTTGTCCCAAACCAAAATGTTTTACTTGTCCCAAAATAAAATGTTTTAATATGTTAAAAATACTATGCACAGTTTGACAAGTAAAACGAATTAAATTTTAAAATAATAAAAAAAAGTTTTTGTATGTTTAAAAAGTCCATATATTATATTTTTTATATAGTAGTTTTATGAGTTTAAACTATATACTATATTGTTTGGGGGGAAAACGTGGTACATAAAGGTCAGTTTTACTTGTCTGAAAAGCAAGTACTTGGAAGAGCTTAATGCGCAGCCTTGAGTGTAAAGTTTTAATCACAAAAGAAGTCTTAAACATTAATCTTGCAGCCTAAAGAAACTATGTAGTTGTGTCAGTTGAATAGTTACTTCAGTCAAGATTGTTCACTTGAAGGCGTTGGTTTTTTGGCACTAGTAAACGCAGAATGAGTCAGACCTACTCAAAACATACTGCAGAAAAACTTCAACTGGATGCCTTTGTTGTCCTTGCTTCTGGAGAGATTAGTTATAGCAGCCAGCAGTGTTCAAACTTCATGACTATTTGTACTATAGTAGTGAAATCTTCAAATTCCTTTTCTGAGTTCTCTGTTTTATGTAGAAAGCCTCAGGAAAATGTTGCCAGATTGTGATACTTGTGATTACGGGTCCGTGCTTTATTTTGACAGATTCAAACTGTAACGTTAATTCCTGGAGATGGAATCGGGCCAGAGATCTCCACTGCAGTAATGAAGATATTTGAAGCAGCTAAGGTAAGTATCTGTTGTTTCACTCTTAGGGAATGCAGCCTAGGCTTCAAGTTGCAGCAAGTGTATTATGCAGTTTTTCTACACGAGCCAGGCTAAAAATGTAGCTACTATGTTTTTTAACCCCTTTGTACACTGCTTTAAGACTTAGGTGTGAATTTCTTTCCTCACCCAGGCCCCTATTCAGTGGGAAGAGAGAAACGTCACCGCCATCAAAGGGCCCGGAGGCAGGTGGATGATCCCTCCTGAGGCCAAAGAGTCGATGAACAAAAACAAAATTGGATTAAAAGGTCAATTTGCCGACTGTGTCTCATATCAGGCATAGTGTGTATGAAACTCGCATGATCAAAACCGAATTATATTTCAGGACCCCTGAAGACACCAATTGCTGCTGGACACCCGTCCATGAACCTGCTGCTAAGGAAGACCTTCGACCTTTATGCTAATGTGCGTCCCTGCGTGTCGATCGAGGGCTTTAAGACGCCTTACACCGATGTGGATCTGGTCACCATCAGAGAAAACACAGAAGGAGAGTACAGTGGGATCGAACATTTGGTAAGTATGAGTGCTCACCTGTATTTTAAACTATTTAACCTGTAACTCAGCCAAACCATGATCGTATTCTTTTGATTTCTGCTTCAGGATCTGCATTTGCAGGAATAGGTGTTTGAACCCTTTGGATTTCAATGGAGTTCTGCATTAATTGGATTTAGACCATTCATCATTACAAAACTGATTCAGTTTAATAGAGTTCTTGAGAATTGGTTTGAATTGCTGTTTTGAGCTTATGCCAAAGCATATAAATTAGGTTGACATCTGGATTATGGGGTTCACATACATTTATCCACCTTTAGACCTTTAGGCCCAGTATAGCACAATAGGGTAATAGGGTGACATTTGACTTTTGGAGCCCTCAGCAGCTGATTGGCTCCCTTCACAAATGTCAAAGGTCGTGCTATTGTCATCTAATGCTGTCTTAACCAGTTTCTCATGCAGTGCTAGCGGGAATTCAGTGGCACAGCTCATATTTCAGTGCTGCGTATTCTTTAGGTAGGTGCCTGTAGGTCCCAGTCCATAGTGTGTCAAATTGTTATGTGAAATGACCTTCAGGTCGTCACATTTCATTCATGCGATCTTTCCTTTGTCTGTTCACGTTATGAACTTGTACAATACCGTTCAAGAGTTTGGGGTCAATGAGATTTATTGTTTTTGAAAAATTTATACTTTTATTCAGCAAGGATGCATTAAACTGATCAAAAGTGACAGTAAAGACATTTATAATGTTACAGAAGATTTATGTTTCAAATAAATGATGTTTATTGTACTTTCTATTCATCAAAGAATCCTGAAAAAATGTATTGTGGTTTCCACAAAAACATTAAGGAGCACAACTGTTTTCAGCATTGATAATAAGAAATGTTTCTTGAGCTGCAAATCAGCATATTAGAATGATTTCTGAAGGATCATGTGACATTGAAGACTGGAGTAATGATGCTGAAAATGCAGCTTTGATCACAGGAATATGTTAGATTTTAAAATAGATTAAAATAGAAAACAGCTGTTTTAAATTGTAATAAAATTATCATAGTATTACTGTTTTTACTGTGGTTTTGACCAAATAAATGCAGCCTTTGTGAGAGAGTTCTTTCAAAAACATTTTAAAAAATCATACCGACCCTAAACATTTGAAGAGTATTGTAAATTTAAGTCCTTTTACTTTTCTCAAATTTTCAGTGGACATAAAACATATTTTTACAGACCGAACACGTTTACAGTAAATGTACATAAACCTTAAGCTTACTGATCAAGTCCACCATATGAAACTTGCTGTGCAAAACTTAAATCTGAATTTGTACAGCAGTCATCATATCTTGCCCTTTTGTATGAACTAACCTGACCCTGTTTTTTGAAACCTAAACATGGTTTTGTCGAGAAAGTGATTTGAACAAAATTGGCTCCGTTTATCTCAATGTTATATGTGCACTATTTTCACTGTTAATCAGATTGTGGATGGAGTTGTGCAGAGTATTAAACTGATCACAGAGGAGGCCAGCAGACGCATTGCTGAGTATGCATTTGAGTACGCCAGGAATAACCAAAGAACCAGTGTCACGGCCGTTCACAAAGCCAACATCATGTGAGAGTCACAAATAACATAGTAACACTGTAGCTATGAAGAATTTTTACTGGTAACAAATGTCTTGTTGGATCTAATTACAAAATAATTGTAAGATATAACGATGCTAAATTCAAGTGATGTCTTCTAGGCGAATGTCTGACGGTCTGTTCCTGAGGAAGTGCAGAGAGGTTGCTGAGAATTACAAGGACGTGAAATTCACCGAGATGTATCTGGATACAGTCTGTCTCAATGTATGTTTGCAAGACAACTTAGTTCATTAGGACTGTTGTAAACATCCAGCATCTGTGAAACATAAGAAATGTGCTTTTGCCATTTTTATTCATTTTTTATATTTCTACATAACTATATAATTTTTATTTCAGTTTTAGTTCTTCAACTTTGACTTATTTCATTTCTAATTTTAAAATAATTACTAAATTACTTAGTTTTTTAATTGAAAGTTTCTTATGTTTTATTTCAATATTTAAATTTTATTTCAGCTGTTTTAATTACAGAAGGTTTTTTTTTGCTTTTGTTTTGTTTTTTAAATAGATCTTGTTAACAATTAGAAGACATATGCAGTGCTGCACATTCAGAGTTTGGTCTTTTTACTAGTTTGGCCTTTTTTTACTTATACTGTGAAATATGGAAAATACAGAAATCTTTTGCATTGCTTTCAATTGTTAAAAATTATATTTTTGACTTGATGGAAGTCGATTCACACACAGTAAATACACTTTAAGTTTGGCTTCCCTGTAGTTTAATCAACAATTGAAAGTAAATGTAGTCCCCCTCCTCATGTAAATTAAATTTCATGATGATCAAGTTTGTAATAATTCTCAAACCCAGTTATTAGAAGAAATACTCAATGTACTGACCCCGAAATCACTTTTTCATTTTAATACAATCTTTCATACATTACTTTGTGTTGTGATTATCCACTAGATGGTGCAAGATCCATCTCATTTTGATGTACTGGTAATGCCTAATCTTTATGGCGACATCTTGAGGTGAGTCTGTATGAAGCATCATGTAATAAATAGTATATGTGATATGATTATCTATGAAGTGCATGTGTCATCAGCCTTTGATTCTGGTTTTCAGTGATCTGTGTGCTGGATTGATTGGGGGTCTTGGAGTCACTCCCAGTGGGAACATCGGAGCCAATGGTGTTGCTATATTTGAATCAGTACGTATTGGACTCTGGAGGATGATGCAATAGCTTTACAATGGAGTGATTAATGATGAATAGCAATATTCCATGTATCCTAATCCTTTTATTGTATGTGTTAGGTACACGGAACTGCCCCCGACATCGCAGGCAAAGACCTGGCGAACCCCACCGCCCTTTTGCTGAGTGCTGTCATGATGCTGCGCCACATGGGACTGCATGGGCACGCTAAAAAGATTGAGACCGCCTGCTTCGACACCATTCGGGACGAGAAGGTAGGATCAGTCATTTGGACATGAATATGAATTTAGCTTCTACCATCAAGACGGAACATATTTTTATGTCTATTGCCCATCTTATATTTCAGGTTCTGACCAAAGACCTCGGTGGAAATGCTAAGTGCTCAGAGTTCACAGCTGACATCTGCCGAAGAGTGCAGGACATGGATTGAGGCTTTTCTAGTGTCTATGTTTGGATCTGATGCCTAAAGAAATCAGAAATCAAAAGAAATTAATCTTCGCATCATTCTGATATCTGCTCACAATTCTACTAAGTGTCTACATTTTTGTTTCTCCAGAACAGTAAAGCACTGTCTTAAATTCTTGTCTTTCGGCGACTGTATTTGTGAACTGTTTTAATCTGTCAAAAAGGAACTACATAATCTACGATAAACTGTATTTATTGCCTGGACATTTTCTCTGGTTTGATGTGTTTTGACAATTTGCCTTTCTGTCACATGACAGGAATCAAAATATTAGGGGCTTAAATACATAAAGGATATTTTGAATTATTTAGTGTTTTTTTTTTTTTTTTAAGTGTGGTAAATCCGTTAAAAAAAGTGAATGTGTTTCACATTTTTTATGCTTAAGCTTTTACATCGGCTATGAACTTTGCATTATGGTTAACAATTAATATAATTCAAACAGCTCTTGACCTTTGCTGTGTATAATCTACGACTGTATTTATTGCCTGGACATTTTCTCTGGTTTGATGTGTTTTGACAATTTGCCTTTCTGTCACATGACAGGAATCAAAATATTAGGGGCTTAAATACATAAAGGATATTTTGAATTATTTAGTGTTTTTTTTTTTTTTAAGTGTGGTAAATCCGTTAAAAAAAGTGAATGTGTTTCACATTTTTTATGCTTAAGCTTTTACATCGGCTATGAACTTTGCATTATGGTTAACAATTAATATAATTCAAACAGCTCTTGACCTTTGCTGTGTCAGTTGTGAAATGACTGTACTATCAAGACATGACTGTGGATGGAATATATGTCTATTTTTACGGACAAAACAACCTATGTCTTTATTTTATAGAGCACTTTTTATATGATCATTATAATACTGCATAAACTAGATTAGAGGATTACCATATACAGTAAATATATAGACAAAGCACAAGTTTTATTTTTAAGATCTGGTCAAAAAACATACAGGAATATTAAACATATAACATCCAATTTACTTTTAGTGATAGCAATTTAAAAAATTAGGGCACTTTGTGTTGTTAGATTTAAAAATTCATCATTAAAAATCTAATTTCTATGATATGATTGGCCAAAAAAGAAACGGTATCTTTAACAGAGATACAGCCAGTCTGGAAGTCATCTATTCTCTGTAAAAACTCTCTATTTCACTGTGATGCATCTGCAACACCACTGGGCGACGTAGTTTCATTGTAGGACCTGAAAAGTAACAAAGTCTATAATCTTTGGTAATAACTATTGTTCCAGGTTCAATAGAAGTTATGATCCATCAGAAAATACATTGTTTTTTTATACCCATTGGATGTCTATTGGGAACTGTTCACTGCACTCACCTAGTTCTCCTCCAACAATTGAGAAATCTTTCCCTAATATGGTACATTTTTGAATGCGCTGGGCATTTGAGGTTGCTTTTGAATTGACCCGTGCAATTCCCTCTTCAATGGACTGATACACTAGCTTGTCTTTTCCTCCAATGATGTCCGACACCTTTGTCGATTGGCTACCAAGCCGCTGACAGAATTCCACAGCCTCCAAGCTAAGAATGTCAGTGGGCTCTGTAGTTTCTGGATTGATTGTGCACTATCCAATCAGAGGAAGAATAGATTAACCTAAATGCTTTTGGAGGTTGAAGCCAGATTTTGTGTCAAAGCATAGTTTACCTTTAGCGTTAGCAGCATGGACAGAAATTTCCTCTTGTCTCCAATCAACATGGCATTGCTGATGATTGGCAACTCCTGTTTAACAGCATCCTCTATGGGAAGTGGGGGAATGTTCTCTCCTCCAGCCGTGATTATAAGTTCTGAATGGAAATGCCATTTAAAGATAACTTGAATCCAATTATAGCATCAATGCTAGTAAAAATGCGTAGGATTTGAAATAACATGCTTTACCTTTTATTCTTCCAGTGATGTAAAGAAAGCCATCTTCATCTACCTTTCCCAAGTCTCCAGACTGGAGCCATCCATCTTCATCCAAAGCCTCCTTTGTTTTATCCTTCAGGTTGAGGAATCCCATGAAGATATTGCGGCCGCAGAAACACACTTCTCCATTGCCATCACCATCTACATTTACTAGTTTGTATTGGCAGCCTGGAACCACCTTACCACAGCTAGAAGAGTTTAAGGAATTGTTACACAGTGAACTTGTTGATTATTGGCCTTCAGATTGAAGGTACTCAACCTGTAAGTTGAGGTAAGAGGGCTTGCCTTGAAAATCGGTACACTTTTGGCCCAGACATAAAGTGGGGTCCTGAGCTTTCACTCATCCCATAGGCTTCATACAGCCGAATGTTGAGGCCGAGGAAGAACTGAAGAGTTTCGCTTCCAATAGGTGCTGCTCCCGAAAAGAACTTCATACAATTGGAGAAGCCCAGCTCAGCACGAAGCTTCTGCAAGACCAGGCTGTCCGCAAGAGTAAAGAGGAATGACTTCTCATCCCTGATTTGATGACAATGGTCATAAAAACAAGAAAAGTTCAAATAACCTGAATGTAACATAACAGACAATGATATACTGTAAAATGATTGACATACTTGGGAAGCCTTTGATTAGCCTCCAGACTAACAGACATGGCCCATGTCACTAGTTTCCTTTTCATGTATCCACACCGTGAAATGCCTTCCTTGATCTTTTCCACAATTTTCTCCCAAACACGTGGAACGCCCATGTGGGCTGTAGGGGTTACCTCTCGAAGAGTGTCTATTAAACTCCCCTAAAAGAGAACATAACATTTTATGTAAACCCCAGAGCATTGTAGAATAGACATTGATCCCTTTCAACATTTGACAGCGCTGTAGTAGTCTGGTCTCAAGTCTGAGTCCAAGATCATATTTTCATGATCTTGGTCTTGTAATGGACCAAGTGTATTGCACAAGTCCTGAAAAGTGAAGCCAAAACATTTTGATCCCCATCTGGTAGCTGGCTGCAGTATAGGTCATAAACCCCACCCTCTCCATGTAAACGAATGGGACGTCAGCCAAACAAAAAAATAATAAAATTACACTTCAAATGTTTTTCCAAAGATGGTTTCCATCACTTTAGGTAGTTCTTATCACACTGATGTGTGTTCAAGTGTTCATTTTTCTAATATATTTGCTGTTAGTTATTTGATGCTATAAAACCGGTGTGCGTTGTCATGATTTTCTGTCTGTGATTGGGTCTGTGGGAGTTTGGGCGGGGGGACTCAGGCTCCAAATGAATCACTACTCCACAGACTCGGGCTCCAAGTGATGTCATTGCTGTAAGATGACAGCGGCCATACTGGGATGTTTTGGCTTCACTTTTCTATAGTAGAAGGAACTGGAGATGCGTTGTATATCTTTTTTAGTCTATGTAATGGATTTAGGAGCATTTGGATCTCAAACAACTTCAGGTCTCTGTTTTGATTTGGAGTCAATCTACTCAGGTCCTGGCCTGGTTTCGACTACAACACTAATATTTGATGACGACACCAGTTACAGCATGTAAAGCAGGGGTTCCACTTTCCAGTAGAGTGTGCAAGATTAGTAGAAACTTTAGGGCAAGCATATTGGAGCTAAACTCTATGGGATGGTGGCCCTCTAGGAGCGGGACTGGGTGCCCTGACCTAAAGCTAAACAAAAGTCCTGTTCTTGAACATCTACCTTTAGAGCATCTGGCTGAGCAAAGGACACTTGCTCCCCCCATTGGATCCCTGTCCAGAGATCATAGATCTGAGCGGCAATATGGCTGAGAGGAAGGTAGCTGACCAGAGAGACTCTTGCCTGATTTCAGCTGGCTGCATATCTCCAGCCCTGCTTGCATGGTGGGCTGTCCATGTGATCTGTAAGAGTCCAGAATTCAAAATTGTCAATAATTGCAACACAACATTGCTGCTAGATTGTGAATGTCATTTTCCATAGCATCTTACATTGTCATGACTTAGCATCACTCCTTTTGGCGATCCGGTTGTTCCAGAGGTGTAAATAAGTACACAGCATTGATTGGCTTTCTGGCTACAGATGACTTCATCTAGTTCTTGATCAGAGACTTCCGGTCCTAGTCCCATGAACTCTTCCCACTGTTCAAAGTCAAACATTTATGGTAAGTCTTTGGGTAACTTTGGCTTATGTGGATCTCTATATATCGTACACTCACTGAATAGAGATTGGGCAACTTCTCCTTCAAAGATCCAGAATATTGTACTATGGCTTTTAAGTGTGGAAGTTTATCCTTTACCTAACAAGACAAACAGGAGGATTAATCAGCTTGTTCATTGTGTATGAGGAGGTCCATGTTTAGAAAATAAAGTAGACCAAATGTTACCTCTAAAATCGTATCCAGCTGCTTTTGATTTTCCACAACAATGATGTTGGCTCTTGAGTCATTAGCAACATAGAGGCAGGCATCTGGTGAGTTTGTGGTATAGATACCTGCCATTATACCCCTAGCACAAACAAAAATATAGATGTGAGGGCAGTGATCCTAGACCTAATACTCCCTTTCCACTTTAATAAGTTCATTTAAGGTTGTATTTGATGTTAAAGGCCCCTGCAACATCTTGACCAATGTGTAAACAAGCTTTTTACACTTGAGATTGTTAATCCAGGGTCATTTTTAGTAATCCTGGGATATTTTGTTCCATGTTTCACACCAAGTACATTTACATGCACTTTAAAAATGAGATTTTGTAATATTTTGTAATATTTGTTAAAGTTCCCCTATTATTGTCACGCTACTGTGTTGATGAACTCACATGAACACAATGATGATGATGATAGGCAGTCTTAAATAAATCCACAGAAGGTAAATCCAAACAGAGAGAAGGCTTGCAACACACGTAACATCGACGATACCGGACAAATGAGGATTCAAACAGAGCAACAGGATGAGGCGAACACAGCTGAACAGGATAATACAATCAAATCAAAAACCATAGCAACGCAGACAGGAAATGAACACAAGGACAGAAAACCAAACTAAACTGAATATAATTGTGACAGTACGCCCTCTCCCAAAAAGGTGCAACCTCTCGCCGACAGTTCACTGATGGGAGGAGGTTTAGGTTGACGACAGTTGGTGATGGTGAGTAGTGAACAGAGATCCAGAGGAGGTGATGGAAGAAACCAGGGAGGTGCTGATGGTGGTAGGAGCCAAGGAGATGCCTGGGTGGCGCCCCATGGTGGCGTTGCAGGAGGGAGGAGCCATGGAGGATGTAAGGCTGACGACACCAGGGGGCCGACCAACAGACAACGCCGATGAAAGAGAAGCCCCGGGAGGAAACAGAGTGAAGAGCTAGGGTGACACCAAGGTTCCTGAGGGCCAAGGGTCAGTGGCTCAGGCGACTGAGGCAGGGACCTGGAAGACCACGGTGAAGCTGGAGCGACTGAGGACCAAGGTGGAGCCAGAGGGAAGGAGGAGCCTGACAGAGCCAGGGGATGGAGGGACGAGGCGAAGGTGGAGCCGGAGGGACAAGGGAGCCTGGTGGAGCCAGTGGGATGACAGGCCACGGTAGAGACGACGGAGCTAGGAGCCAAGGCGGAGCTGATGGGTCGAACCAGCGAAGACCGGGCTGAAGAAGTGGAAGATATATGGAGAGGAGGCGGTAGAGGGAGGCTGGGAAGGAACACAGGAGGTTCCGGAAATTCAGGAGGTCAGGGCTGGAAGGAACCAGCGGGAAGACAGACGGCACAGGGCAATACATGAAATTATCCTAAATATTTCCAGAGGCCAGTTGTAGCTCACCCTCAGTGGCAGGAGTGTGGGTGGGGCTTTTTTCCATCCCCTCGTACTCCGTATGCTATGGGCTCAGGCAGACGCTCTGTGCAATGGGGTGGTGACTGGCTGGGCACTGGGTTGGGAGTGGGACTGGCGTCTTCATCCGCAAGGCAGACGGTTAAGGCAGACTCTCCCCGGACAACTGCACTCGTGTGGCAGTGTTCAGTCAGGCGTGCAGGAACGAGCACAAGCAGTCGTCCGGGAACATGGTCTGATGGGAGAGACACGCTTCTCGAGGGAGAGGTTCTCCTGCTCAAGCATTAACGTACATGAGACCAGACAAACTAGAACTGAAATAATAAAATAGGTTTAAATTGATGCAAGGCCAAAAAACGCTTTCGTTTTCTCAAAATATCTGTTTAATATCAACTCATTTTCCAACGATTCGTTTGAAGCAGTTCTAAGATTCAGTCTCTCTAAACCCATCCATTCCGTGAGCCTACTCTGCTCTGATTGGTCAGATTGCCCAGTATGTTGTGATTGGTCTACCGCCTACTGCATTGATACACCCATTGCCATAATTCCGTATTTTGAACGCTCGACAGAAAATCTAAACATCTATTATTTATCATACTTACAGGTTGTGATTCAGTGGAGCCAGATGGTCCAAATAAACTGGGTACTGAGCCATCTTTTAAGAGCAAGCGTTTTGTGAATCCCGCGTTGAACTCCCCGAGATTAGAGAAGCAGTCGTCAGTAAAATGACGGGAACACAAAAAAAGATTGGGGTTATACTGCTGTGATACAGTGGAAAAAATGAATTTTAACCACTGATTCTTTGGAGCCTCATCTTTCGGAAGTGAAAATAAAACAAATTTACTTTCATAGCGTAGGACACAGTGTCTTCTCGACATGATGTTTACCACACGAACAAGCTAGAGTGTTTGAGGGTGGGTCAATTTGTTTGTGTCCGGCCAATGTAGAACATACGTACTACGTTGTGCAAATGTTATGCAAATGTGTAACCCTGTAACTGTAACCCCCTCATATACAGCTACATTACACACTGCATGAAAGGCAATATTTGAAATGGCATAATAGGGGCACTTTAAGTTGGACTAACAGACCATAATGCAATTGTAGCTTGGCTTCATACAGCATGTACAGTATATACAATGTGTTAATCAGAATACAGTTGGCCTCTGTGTTGTGTGCATGATCCAAAAGACAAAAGGTGATGCACAGCACGTATTTAATGCTTCAAATGCTCGATTTAAGCATTCTGTTGTGTATACTTGGACAGAGAAACTGACACCGTAGTTTGACTACACACCTCGATTATGCAGTACAATTCAAATTTAGCAATACCAAAAATTACAAGTGTGAAATTTTAAGCTTAAAGTAAAAAAAAAAAAAAAAAAAAAAGACATTAAAAAAAAAAAGTTTCTCATTGTTAAAGGAATATTCTCATTTTTTTGCCATGAAGTGCCATAAACATAAAAAAAGCTGAATTCATGTTTTCTTAAACCGTAAGTTTCACATTTGTGCTTTTAAATCCTCAAAGAAATAACTAATTTACTTATAATGTAAATGCCACACTGTAACCTATACATTTTTTAAACCAAATGCATTGATTTTTGATTCATTTTGACTCACATTAAATGACTCAAATATCAATGCGCAGGATGAAGACATGATGAAGATGTCAGAGTGCAAGTTAATTCAACAAATTATATTAAACACATCCACATACCTTTTTCCAAACTGGTTATTGGTTGGATCAGTTTGCTGGTGTATTTGAGTGCCGGTGCTCATGCTGACTGCAGGACTGGTATGAACTGTTCAAAGATTGCCCGGTTCTTGGCATAATGAGGACAGAATGAAGCAATGAATAGCTCCATGAGGCACCTTCACAATTCTCCAAGTGAAAAGCTTCAGCTATGTGCTTATTTTTATGATGCTCTGAGTAAGCTTCTGGGAAATGTTCATAGTGAAGTTCTTTTTTTAGGAAAAGTTGGCAAAAAGTTTGTTCAGTGTGAAATGTCTTTGGGTGAAAACAGTGCATTTTAATGAGTTTGTGGGCTTTCATATGGAAATTTGTTACAGTCAGGGCCGTTTCTAGGCATAGGCGAGCTATGCGGTCGCCTAGGGCACCACCAGCTGAAGGGGCGCCAATGAGCGCACGTACTGGCACTTTTAGCAGGGTTGTGATAAAGAGTGGCACGGTCACCCTGAAATATGACTGCCGCCCCCACTGGATCCCCCAACATTATTGGGCTAGAGTACTGTCAATCTGACGATGCCTGTATGCCACTAGATCAGAGTGCTGTCAATTGCTGCCTGATTGTTGCATGCAAAGTTTGCATTTGGAGCGCTCAACAACGCCATTAGATCAGTGGGCTCTGTCAGTGCTTTGGCAAGGTAACACTTTTTTTTTGCCATGCAATAAAGCTAAGTTCAAAGGCCAATTTAAAATATTGGTACAGTAAATAAAGTGCACAAAATCAGTATTTTGTTTAGGCAGTATTTGTGGCACTTTTGTGGCACATTTGTCCAAATATTTGTGGCAGATTTGTCCAAAAGGTGTGCGTTTTTTGCGCCAATGCATTGTTAAAGGATCAGCGTGTCATGTAATATTCCCATATAAACTTTAACATCCAATTAAAAAATATTTGTATAGTAAAATTCGCTAATTCACGAGATCAATACACCCTTTAATCCATCCTTACGGAGGTGTCGAAATGCTGAATCAATTAATTCACTTCCAACAGCGCTTAATGGGAGCAGCGTCATAGAGGGCAAAGCGTCACGTTATTTAAAGGGGACGTTAACGCGTTAACGAGTAGCAAATGATTAAGTAGCTGCATTGGTTACTTTTATGCCACTGATAAAGCTTTTATATGTAGTTTGGGGTAACAAAGGGGTTTTATAGGTTTGACTGAAATAATAATGCAATAACTGACACTTTAAATCAATGTTTCAAGAAACAACAACAAAAAAATTGAACAAAAAACAGATAAAGACAAAAAAGTAGCCATTGATAATATCTAAACAATATGTAGTAGTATAGTCTCCAAATCAAAATGTAATACAATTAATTTATGTGTGATTTAGGTGTAAATGATCTGCAATGTCTTAGCCACTAGGGATTGTTACAAAGGGCTATACAGGCATCTAGTGGCAACACAATGATATTACAGATACTAAATTGTGCAAAATGTTTATCTTAACAGTCAATTTATAAATAATGCATTCAGATTTGTGGAACTCAATGCACTGAATCTCCACAAATTAGTGTCGTTACTATGACAACCAATTTGAATGTGACAAGCAACTGGTGTCTGAAAAGAATTATATATATTACAGTCCTTAGAATTTGTGTAAGACAACCCACTCAGCTGAATTTATTTGAGGTTATTCTGACTTATCTTCAATAAAATTAATTTATTTCTAATGGGATTTTTTCTATTTTAGTTTTATCACCTTTAGGAAAAGAGAGGGAGAGTCATATTTTTTCCATTCACAGAATTGCTCTTCTGTAAACTTTTTTTGTGCTTTGTTGTGTTCCAAACTCTAAAGTCTTTTACGCCAAATCAAGTCCTTTCTGTTCAGTGCAACAAAACACACAAGCTTAAATGTATGGGTCAAATACAAATAAGCATATCCATGATAAATGTAACTCCTCCTTCAAGCAAGGGTGACCACAAAAAACTAGTAATCATAAACTTACATCACAAAAAAACGTTTATTCATACAAATGAACCAATATAACAAAATAAACGCAAACAAAATACATCATATAACAGAAATTCATTCATCCTCATAAAAAGAATATTAATAGCCAGCCAACCCTCTATAAACCCCAATACAATCCAAGCTTCTCTGCACAAAGTAATCCAAAAAGAAAAAAAAGGAAATTACATAAACATCCTTCAATTCCTACTACATGTAAGACACACCTCACTCAAAAGAAGTACTCCAAATCAACGGTTAATATCACTGCAAACATAACCCTCATGCAAATAAATAATGCAGGTGTTTCAAAGCATCAACATGTATAAAGGGTACAAAGGTTGGCTGGCAACACGAGGCTGGAAGTGAATCATACACTTAAGTGAACAAACAAGAAAGAAAATAAAACACTCTGCTAGCCAGTCCGATTCACAACCATCATCAAATCTTAATTGCGCTGGAAGCATACAGCGCGCACATACAAGGACCGGCTGGCTGAGGAAATACAACATAACAAACACTGGAGGAACAGCGATCAACTAAACCTGCAACACCGCCATCAATCCCGACCTACTTTCCAAAGGTTTTCCAAATCAAAGAAGAATGAGCGTGACCAACAGCAAACAAATCCACGATGTTTACATCTGCTCACCCGGACCATGTGCACAATCAAGCACAGAGGTACTACACGTACAGAGGACAGCACAATGTTTGTGTCTGCTCACCCAGACCATGTCCGTGCACAAACAAACAGGGAGTTGCTACCAGACAGCGCACTTCCACACAAAAAGACCGGACCCAGTCTCTAGGCCTCCCTTCAGATGCCCACTTAAAAACTCAAACCACCTGCATGGCCAAGCCCTCTACTACTAGCCACCTACCCGGCTACAATAGGCACTCTCTTCAACTGCGTTCCAGCTCAGTTCAGCCTAAGCGCTCTCTTCACCGGGCTTCAGCGTGTTTAGGAATGGCTGCGGATGCGCTGGATGTCCTCCTGTATGGGCTTACATTTCTGCCACAATTCTGCGCGCGAAAGATCATATTTTGAGCGCACAACTGCGACAGCAGAGCAACACTTAACTATTGACACCCACACACACTGTCTGTTTCTATCAACCCTCTGTTAATACATGTACTGAAATAAATAGGCCTATATATAATAAATAAATGAGACTGAAAATAAATGAAAAAGTTACCTTGTTTGGAGCGACCTCTGCTGAGAGATTGTCAGAAAAAACCTAATTTCCCATATAATATGGAGATCTCATATTCTGTAAACCCATAAAATATTTTTTTATTTATATAGTAGTAATGATTTTTTATAGTACAGATTTTGTATAGACATAGTACAGGATTTTGTGCAGCGCTGATGATGATTGAGATGATTTATTGATGAAGATTTACTATTCTTTAATAAAAGATCTTTAAAGCATGAATTATTTGTTTTTTATTCAGTGTATCTGCCTCATACTTATGTACTTATAATAAATGAATAAATGAATGAATGAATGTTATTATTATAACAAGTGTTAAGTACACACATGATTATATTAGGCTACAAGATCCATTATTTATTAGCTTGCTGAAAATCTTTCCTTGTTACATTTGCTGAGCGATTGTCAGAACAGGCCTTATTTCCTAAATAGGCCTAACATTGGGAGATCTCCTATTCCATACACCATTATAGATTTATTCTTTTTTATATAGTAGTAATGAAATTATTGATTTACTTAGTATCCTGATATCTGATGATAATTTGCTTAATTATTTTACAACTGACAGGAACAAAATTCTCAAATTTAAAAGCTTTCATTAAAGCACATATCTAGAAGACATTTGGCAGTTTCAGGAGAATCACAAATAAAAGTAACAAAAGAAAAGTTTCTAGGAAGAGGTTGTGAAAGTCAAGGGCATGCAATGAAACGTCCCATGGATCCTTATGTTAATGTGATGAATGTAGAAAGTCAAGCTTGAACTCAAGCAGTTTGATTGTTTCAAAGTCCGGTTTCATGTAGTTATTGCATATCATGCATGTTAAGTGTGTCACCCCGAAGATGTGGGACACTACAGGGTAAAAAGCCAAAACCCGAGCATTTTCAGGACCGTGTGCGTTAATGACCAGCCTAGAGCTGGTGATTGAGTTCTCAAGCTCTTCTCTCTCAGAAATCGTTTATTATGTGCAATTCCGTAGCCATTGGTAAACACACTGAAGCAAATGCCCAAAATCGCTCTCAGGCTCGACTCTTTTGTGGCAGGCATGTTGATGACAGTTTTGATAAACAGTAGTTGAGTATGATCGCTGTTGTAGTTTTAGTGTCTATTTCCACTCTAGATAAACAGATTTTTTCATGTTCTTCGAGTCAAAGAATGAGTTCACATGCTGCTGCAGGGCTCTTCATACTCAACATGTTTGGACATGAGCCTCGGGGAATTTTAGTTCCGAAGTTTCCATTTTTCGGAATCACTGACATCATTCGAGATCGGGCCGCCGCTTAAAAGTACTTTATCTCTTGTAAGGTGTTCAACTAAAGGTTTTCTTTAATATTACCATATCAAGTTTTACATAAAATTTGAGCTCACAAGAGTTTTGCCTGTTCACAAGTTTTCATTTGCAGACTTCAGGCATTTCTGTAGTTACTGGATCTAATTCTGTCATATAAGATCTTAAAGCTAAACAAAACAACAACAAAAAACATTTGTACTTTAGAAGTATTTTATAGCATGAACTCACAATTATACAGTGAATCAATAGTATGTAAACTGCACTTTTTACTATTTTACTCAACTAAATGAGCATACAACTGTGGAGGGAACGGACATGATCAACTAAAAGTAAATGCATATTTATTTTTAATTTTAGTTGAATGTTTCATTGAATGTAACTACACTTTGATGTAGCTGAACTTAGTCAGTTACCTATTCAGAGGTGTAAAGTATTGGAGTAAATGTAATTAGTTACTGTACTTGAGTATCTTTTTCAATACTTTGTAGTTGTACTGAGTATCAAAGATATTAGCAACTTTTACTCTTTACTTCACTACATTTTTGAATTAGTATCTGTACTCTTTACTCCACTACATTTGAAATGAGTGTTGCAGTTACCTATTAGAAATTAGACTGTGCTTACAGACATTTCTTTCTCTTCTTCATTTATTTACAATGGCTGTTGCTGAATGTGCATGATCATGGTTAGTCCTCAATTGTTTAAAAAAAATTTTTTTTTATCTGTGATCCTCTGAGAAAGTTCCATTTGAAGCAGAGGTAAAGGCATCTTTGTGTTAGAGATCGCTATTCGTTGATATTCTTCAACATATCTGAAATGTGAGCTCTACCAGTGTCCGTCAACGCGATCAAGTGTCAACAACAGTTCAGTGTTGAAGCTCACTTCACATTCACAGTCAAAGCATATGGCCGGTGTGTGGTTAAAGCCGGAAAACGATTGAGCGGAGCCTCCAAGAAACGCTGGTGTTCGAGCTCTCTGTCAGAAGTCTGTTGAGAGAGAAGTCTTTCTTTCTCTTCCTCATATGAATCTTTTGTGTCATGTGCTCCAGCAGGTGGAAGCTTGTGTTGTGTTCAGATTTAGAAGTTGAGTCAGCACACAAAATCGGGTTGAGTTCAGTATTGAAGCTCGCTCATGTTCACAGTGGGGCCGGCGGAGCTCAGAATTCGGCACAACAACTTCAGCACTGACCTGTAGCACACACACGATTTTGTGCACTGACTCACTTGCGACATCTGAGCACAACAAACACGTGGGGTGGGGCTTCAGAAATCTCAGTTCGGGATTCCCCTCGGTTGCCGAAAATTAGCCCGAAAGTTAGCCCGAAAATTAGGCAATAAATTCTGCAAATAATTGAGATTTAACCAACTGTCAGACTCTGTTCCTTGTTTTGTGTGTGTTTTGTTCCCCATGTGCCTTCCTTGCCCTTATTTGGTCTTTCCTGTTCCTGTCCCCATTTAGTTTTATTAGTTCCAGGTGTTCCTTGTTATTAGTTATCCTCCTCACCTGTCTGCCCCTCGTTATCTGCCCTATTTGAGTTCTAGCCCATTATATTCTCCATTGTCCGGAATTGTGAATGTCTGTATATGTCTACCCTTGCTACGTGTGTTTTCCTGGTTCCCTTAAAGACATTAAAATCTCCTGTGTTGATGTACTCCTGAACATTTTTTAAATGAGTTTTGTGTTTTGTTTTCCTGTTTGTTTCTCCCCGCTAAAATGGAGGAACGAGCTTTGTTCATCGTCGTGGCTCAGGTGAGTCACGACCCGCTCACCTACGCGAGGGCATTCGTGCCGCTCGCCCTCGCCAGCTCCCTGGATGGGGAGACCCTGGTGATGCTGTTCCGGCTTGGGATCCCATACCATCGCCCCGCGGAACTCCCAGATACCACCAACCTCGACTGGAAGGAGGCGGTCATCCAGAGAGCCGTCTGGAGCCCACCGGCCATTCCTCAGTCAAGCCCGCCGGCCATTCCACAGTCAAGCCTGCCGGCCGCTCCAAAGTCAAGCCCGCCAGCCGTTCCTCAGTCAAGCCCGCCGACCACGCCTTTCACCCTGAACCTAAAGGGGAATCGAAGGAGAAGGCGGTCAGCTCCAGCCCCAGAGCTCTCTCCAGTGTCGGCTCCAGCCCCCTCGCTCCAGTGTGGGCCCCAGCCCCCGAATCCAGCCCAAAGAGGGCTCCTGTTCCCGAGTTTAGCCCACGGAGGGCTCCTGTTCCTGAGTTTAGCCCACGGAGGGCTCCTGTTCCTGAGTTTAGCCCAGTGAGGGTTCCTGTCCCCGAGTTTAGTCCAGAAAGGGTCCCTGTCTCCGAGTCTAGCCCAGTGAGGTCTCCTGTCCCCGAGTTTAGCCCAGTGAGGACTCCTGTCCCCGAGTTTAGCCCAGTGAGGACTCCTGTCCCCGAGTTTAGCCCAGTGAGGACTCCTGTCCCCGAGTTTAGCCCAGTGAGGACTCCTGTCCTACGCGAGGGCATTCGTGCCGCTCGCCCTCGCCAGCTCCCTGCATGGGGAGACCCTGGTGACGCTGTTCCGGCTCGGGATATCATACCATCTGCCAACGGAGCTCCCAGACACCACCAACCTCGACTGGAAGGAAGCGGTCATCCGGTGTCTGGAGAGCCTCCGATCCCGATCCGGAACC